>NC_140622.1:41996762-42099262 GCF_057382275.1 Copadichromis virginalis | reverse complement strand
GCGGTGATCTGAAAATGATGTGCCGGGAGTTGTGCCGCTCTCGGCCGCATCAGTAACCCTCGAGCTCCCGGCTAGCTGTCGAGCTGGTGGGGAGCAGACGCCTCTGAAAACGTCGAAGCACTTTTGCAAATATGCGATATCTTGATAAACCGAGCAGATATTTGATGTTTACACAACTACTTTCTCGCCTGAAAATATGTTAAAAGTTTATTTTGTGACCCAGAAAGATTAGTAAGAGTAATTTAAAAACTTAGCAGCGGCCGCCATTGCTGGAAACTGGAGTTTGGCTGGTTTGAATTCTTGGATATGGTGGGCCACGAAGGACACACCCGACCCATCCTTCAAATTCGGGAAAAAGCAGGACGCATTTGTCGGCTGCATTCGGAGGAGTCTACGAATTTGGACAGCCTTCGGCGCGTCGCTGTGATGTAATCGGTCTACAAACCCGTCCTCAGGAGGATGCAGCCCATGAATTTGGGCACGACCCGTGTCTTTATCATGTCCTCCTTCTCTCACAGCAGATGGCCCCGCCCCTCCCTGAGCCTGGTTCTGTGGGAGGTTTCTTCCTGTTAAAAGGGAGTTTTTCCTTCCCACTGTCGCCAAAGTGCTGCTCATAGGGGGTCATATGATTGTTGGGTTTTTCTCTGTATGTGTTATTGCAGGGTCGACCTTACAGTATAAAGCGCCTTGAGGCGACTGTTGTTGTGATTTGGCGCTGTGTAAATAAAAGTGAATTGAACAGACCAAACTCTCCTGAAACCCTGCACGGTAGGCTGACCTGCACCTCCTGGGAAATGTAAAGATAACACCGCCTGCACAGGTGTGCCAAAGGTGACGCCCACTAAGGTAGGCCACGTTGTTGGCTCTATGTAGGTTGGAGATCTAAATGAAGCGGACACAGTCAGAGCTGCTTTCAAGGCTCTGGTTAGAATCAGGCGTCATCCTTGGCAGTGAGGGTCCTCACGTTGCAGGCAAGCGTGTTTGTGTGTCTCACCTCTTTCTGAGATGGAACAGGTACGTGTGCGATGAAGGCGAGTCCTCCATCCTCTCCCTCCTGCTCCTCCTGCTCCTCCTGGTCATCAGGCTGCAGAAATAAAAAAAGATTGTTCATATTCAAGCACATCTGTGTGTGTCAGTAAATTAGTCTTTATTTTTCTCTTCTCTAAACTTATTTAACTTGGATGATTTAAGGATGATTCGAAATGTCCACCATGTTTCAGTAAATAACCCACATGTTGTTGACGTTGGGTCACTGGATTGAATGTTAAATAAAATGAAATAAAAATCACGTGAACCCCGTCTGTCAGACCCAGAAGGCTGACTCTGTTCAGCTGCACATCTTCAGTGAAACATCGTCATCAGGTGACTTCTTCAGTCTCAGCTGACTGCAGGTTTCTGACCCTATGAACAAGCAGCACTGACTAACAATGGGCTGTGAGGTCAGTTTCATCATCATTGATATGCAAATTGTTGTAACTATCGATCGAAGACCAGCTGACACTGAAATGTTTCACTGAAACCGATGAACAGGGTCGACCTTCTGGGACTTCCTCATCTGGATGACGTCTACCTCAACGTTTGAAAAATGTTTCAGTGTCTTCAGCTCGTCCTCGTATCACGATAAAGCAGACGAGGTAAACATGGCTAATGCAATAATCCAGCTGTTAACATCAAATTTATCGTATTTGGTAACGATCTCAGCACACTACAAGTACTGATAACCTTAAACCTGTACCCGGATTAAAGTGATCCTATTCAGTTCTTACTGACCAGGACAAAAGTGATCTGGATTACATGATCCATGGAAGAAAAACCCAGATCATTTTATCTGGATTACATGTCAGAGTCGCACGTTCACACCAGACGGTGTGTTTCTACGAGTGAACCGCTCTCAGGTGTGCCGAGGTCACCTGACAGAAGCTGATTGGCTGAGCAGGTAAAGAGACAGTTCACCTCTTCGTTGTAGACGGTGTAGATGCTCTTCTCCTCTTCCTCCTCCTGCTGTTTCTCTCCAGACACTCGAGACTCTCTCTCTGTTTTCCACCTGTGGACCGCCTCCAGCACAGCTACACACACACACACACACACACACACACACACACACACGCGTGCGCGCGCGCGCACACACACACACACACACACACACACACACACACACACACACACACACACACACACACACACACACACACACACGTGAGGTTACCTGAAGTGTCACACGCATGAACAGACGCTTCAAATCTGCTGAACTATAATCCAATAATTCCATCATCCAGGATTTTCACATATTCTCTGGATTATTTTATAATCTGGGGATTATGAACCTTGTTTCTCGTACTGCGCCTCCAGAGGAAGAAGGACGCCGTCGTCTTCGTCTCTGTAGCCGTAATACTCTGCATCCACATCCTTCATCAGCTCCCCCCTTGTCTTCCTCGGCGCTGGGGCAGCTGGGAGATTACATACTTGGTGAGGACCGATGGTGTGACAGTGTGACATCAAACAGGAAGTTATGCAAATACGTACGCTCCTTCTCGAACAGCTCCCGGACTCCCGGCAGGTCTCTGGCAGCTCCAAAGTATTTATAGCCGCGGTTTCCAGGCACCTCCTTTCCCTCGTGGTCCAACATCCTTGGCCCAATGCGCTGCGACACAAACACGCGGTCAGCTGCTTCGATTGCGCCGATTGATAAATAAATTGGAATTTTCAATAACTTGCCATGATTACTGATAATAAATCAAGATTATCAATATCAAGTCAGGATTTGATGAAAGTCTCGCAGCACGATGTTACACAGATTACAACATTCAGGGTCACGTGACTCATCACAGCAGGCTTTAAATCAGTGGTTACTATGGTAACAGTTCTATTAATCTGACCCTTTGATGGCTCAGATTAAACGTGAACTCCTGTGTATGTCTCTTACTGCATAGTCGGGTCCTCCGAGCTCTTTGATGCGGACCTCCCAGTGACCTTTCTCTCTCAGCAGCTTGTTGATCTCATCGTTCAGATCCCGAATCCTGAACTCACCCAGACCAGCTGCACAGGTGAGGCACAGGTGAGGCACAGGTGAGGCACAGGTGAGGCACAGGTAAATGGTCTGTATTTGTATTAGAGATGGACCGATCCGATATTACGTATCGGTATCGATCCGATACGGACCTAAATTACTGGATCGGATATCGGAGAAAAATAAAAAATGTAATCCGATCCATTAAATATCAGGAAAGCACCTCACAAAACTTGCAACACGCCGTAACTCACCTCAGAACGTTAGCACTCGGAGCAGTATGCATCACGTGATAGAGCAGCTGTGGCATGCTTTGGAGCTTCGCTAGCAACCCGGCATTTCATCTCCGACAAAGTTATCCCCGAGAGAAGTAAAGCAAGTGTGTAAGTCCATCTCTGAATGTTTGTAAAGCATTCCTGCGTTAAGCTTAATGAGCGACTGCCTCTCCTGCTGCTACTTCAATCATGAAACTGATCAATGATCAGCTGATCGTCTCTCTTGTTTGCTTTTGGCCCACTTTGCACCAGAAAGAGGAAACCAGCGGCTGAACAACAGCAGCACGTTTAAGCTTGATCAGCTGTTGTTAGAATGTATTTAATATTACTTTCTACTCCAGGATCTTTTTCTACGTAGCTGACGCTGGTAACTGTGCAGGGGCGGATCTAGCAAAGTTTAGCCAGGGGGGCCGATAGGGCGTTAACTGGAAAAGGGGGCACAAAGACATACTTTTCTTTCTTATTCTCATTTAAAATGTCGAGCTTTTAATTATTTAATATTTATCTGAATCTTACACCCAAAGTTTTAATCTGATGTAAAATGTATAGAAGTCCATTACTGTATATAGTGACTATTAAGTCTAATATATATACCCTAGTAAGCTATAGTACTTTTTCCTTTGGGAAGGTACCATCTGTGCAGTCTGCAATTTTGTTGAAGAAAGATGTTGAATCTATTTAATATTTCTTGAAAAATAATTGATTTCTGTGCATTTTTTTTCACACTGCATCAAATTAAGGTTGATTACGTCGATTAAGCATCATGAGGTGGAGCGTGAGGGGTGGTTCCCTATTTTTTATTTATTTATTTTTGTTGTTGCTGGGAGTTAGTTAGGTTGCTTAATATTTACGCTAAGTACTCTTTAAAATACCAGAATAGGGAGGATGGTGTAGGTCTAAGTTTATTAGATTGATCAGTATTGCTGAACTATGAAATTTTTTTTTGCATACAGGTATAACAGAATAGCTTTAGTGTAGTTGTTGTTTTAAACTTGAGTATGAACTTATACAAAATGCAGCAAGATATTTAAAAAACAGTTTTGTTGATTAAAAAACACTATATCGGATTCATATCGGTATCGGCAGATATCCAAATTTATGATATCGGTATCGGACATAAAAAAGTGGTATCGTGCAATCTCTAATTTGTATAGCGCTTTACTAGTCCCTAAGGACCCCAAAGCACTTTACACACAAGCTACATTGTAGCCACAGCCGCCCTGGGGCGCACTGACAGAGGCGAGGCTGCCGGACACTGGCGCCACCGGGCCCTCTGACCACCACCAGTAGGCAACGGGTGAAGTGTCTCGCCCAAGGACACAACGACCGAGTCGGGGCTCGAACCGGCAACCTTCCGATTGCAAGACGAACTCCCAACTGTTGAGCCACGGAGAGACACAGGTGAGGCACAGGTGAGAGAAGGGGAGTGGGACAAGTGAGGAAGAGACTTGGACTCACCGTTCTGGATCTGTGCGACTTTCTTTGAGATTTCACTGATAATCTGAAACAGGCACACAGGACACACTCAGTACACCTGACTGCAGGTACCATCACCACTACTGATACTAGTGCTGCAGTGTGACTACCTGTCGTCTCCATTTTTCAGCTTTAGGAAGTTCACTGCACTCTGAGGCCAGAAAGGGTCTTCTTTCCTACAGATGAGAGATCAGGCAGACAGGTGTTTATCTGACGGCAGCACTACTGCTATAGACCGCAACCGCCTGCAGAGTGATAACAATTGCGGAGAAGATCATCAGGACCCCGCTGCCCTCTCTGCAGAGCATCTACCATCACAGAGTCCAGAAGAGAGCTGCCTCCATCCTCAAAGACCCCACACACCCCCAACACGGACTCCTCAAACTTCTGCTTAGGACCAAGGTTTAGAAGTGCGAAATCCAGAACATCAACAACTCCTTCCCCACAGCTATCAGACTCTTGAACAGCTGACCTATTTTAACAGTAATAATAATTTTTGCACATGTATTTTATTTGTTCTAGTTCTATTTGCAGATATTAACCGGCATCTGTGTGTGGACAGCAGAGAAAGAATTTCATTGTACAGAGAAATGCTTTTCTTTGTACACATGATGATAAACGCTTTGGATCTCGAAACTCACCTTGACTTTTCCTTCCTCCAGCTGAGCCTGCCTGAACCGAGCCAGGGCCGTCCTGACAGACAAAGCAGAGGGACACATTTACCCAAAGAGGAGGACAGGTGGAGGAGGACAGCAGGAAGAGGAGGACAGGTGGAGGAGGAGGACAGGTGGAGGAGGAGGACAGGAGGAGGAGGTCAGGTGGAGGAGGACAGCAGGAAGAGGAGGACAGGTGGAGGAGGAGGACAGGTGGAGGAGGAGGACAGGTGGAGGAGGAGGACAAGAGGAAGAGGAGGACAGGAGGAGGAGGTCAGGTGGAGGAGGACAGCAGGAAGAGGAAGACAGCAGGTAGAGAAGGACAGGTGGAGGACAACAGGAAGAGGAAGAGGAGGACAACAGGAAGAGGAGGACAGGTGGAGGACAACAGGAAGAGGAAGAGGAGGACAGGTGGAGGAGGAGGACAGGTGGAGGAGGAGGACAAGAGGAAGAGGAGGACAGGAGGAGGAGGTCAGGTGGAGGAGGACAGCAGGAAGAGGAAGACAGCAGGTAGAGAAGGACAGGTGGAGGACAACAGGAAGAGGAAGAGGAGGACAACAGGAAGAGGAGGACAGGTGGAGGACAACAGGAAGAGGAAGAGGAGGACAGGTGGAGGAGGAGGACAGGTGGAGGAGGAGGACAGGTGGAGGAGGAGGACAGGTGGAGGAGGACAACAGGAGGACAGCAGGAAGAGGAGGAGGACAGCAGGAAGAGGAGGAGGAGGACAGCAGGAAGAGGAAGAGGAGGACAACAGGAAGAGGAAGAGGAGGACAACAGGAAGAGAAAGACAACAGGAAGAGGAAGAGGAGGACAACAGGAAGAGGAAGAGGAGGACAGGAAGAGGTGGTCAGGTGGAGGAGGACCACAGAAAGAGGAGGACAGGTGTGTGTCTGTGGGGGGGGGGGGGGGGGGGGTCATACGGCACATCTCTGACAGGAAGTACTTACATGGCCTTCTCGGCGTTCCTTGCCTGCACAGAGAGAAGATCGGAGTGAGAAACATCTGGAAACATGTGGAGCTCAAAGAGGAGGTAATTTCATGGTAACCAATAGCACGTGAGGTCACCAAGCACCTCCTCTGAACCTCTCCTTGTTGGCCTGCAGCTGGGCCTGGAGGTGTTATCCAGGTAAAGTTGACACCTGGGCAAGAGCTGAGACCCAGACTGCCGCCAGACTCCATTAAAATCAGCAGTTTAATCAAGCTGATAATGGATTGCATTTATATAGCACTTTACAATTCCACCATTCATTCACTCTCACATTCACATTCAGTGAGATCTTGAGGGAGAACAAAGGGAAGCGGCAGCGGCCTAGAGGGAAGCGAGCCGGCGTCAGGAACAGGCTGAGAGCTCGTGCACACCTCTGCCTAGTAGGGGTGGGGGGAAAAAATCGATACTGTGTAGTATCGTGATATTTTGTTTGCTAATAATGTATCGATACAGGGACAGCAGAAATCGATATTTTGTTACAAAAAAAGTTTTTGTGGACTGGAACTCTGACTTCAGAGCATGTTGATCAGTTCCTTTTTCTGAGCAAGAATCCTGACACTGTCCAAATGTGTTTAACTTTTTTTTGGCAGTTTACTTATTTTAATTTAAGACATGTTTTATTTTAATGAAGTTTAAAACTTTTTTATTTAATGTAAAATTATATTTTGTTTTAATTTACTTTCAAATTCTTCAGTTGCTGAATGGGCTGCATAGTTTTTATAAATAGCTGTAATTGTACCAGATGGTTGCATTCAGTTCAGTTGGACTAGACTGTAATACAAACCGTTCAGTTTGTCAACAATAAAACTGAAATAAGAGAAAGACTGAGTGCGAGACTTTGATATTAGATAAAATGAATATTGATAAACCTTTATGTACAGAATCTGAATATCGCAAAATATTTTTAAATATTGTGATAATATCGTATCGTGGGATGTATGGTGATTCCCACCTCTACTGCCTAGCATCCTGCTCGCCAACGTCCAGTCACTGGAGAACAAGCTTGATGACCTCAGGGCCAGGATAAAGTTCCAGAGAGACATTCGGGACTGCAATCTCCTCTGCTTCACCGAGACATGGCTGAACCCAGCGGTGCCGGACCACGCCATCCAGCCGGCCGAGTTCTTCTCGGTTCACCGCATGGACAGGACACGGGACTCGGGGAAGTCAAGGGGAGGCGGCGTGTGTTTAATGGTGAACAACAACTGGTGCAACAGTGCGAACGTTGTTCCTCTCACACGCTCCTGCACACCAAATCTGGAACTACTGTCCATCATGTGTCGTCCTTTTTATCTACCTCGGGAATTTACATCGGTCATTATAAGTGCCGTTTATATTCCACCACAAGCGGACACGGTCACCGCCTTATGCGAGCTGCATGAGGCACTCACACAGCACCAGACACAACACCGGGACACTGCGCTTATTGTGACGGGGGACTTTAATAGCGCCAACCTCAAACGCGCAGCGCCGAACTTTTATCAACACATCACCTGCCCCACCAGAGGTGAAAGGACACTGGACCACTGCTACACTACGGTCAAGGACGGCTACAAGGCACAATCCCGCCCCCCGTTTGGCAAATCTGATCACGCCGCCATCTTCCTCATGCCAAAATACAAACAAAGGCTGAAACAAGAAGTTCCGGTTCAGAGGAAGGTCGCGCGCTGGACGGATCAATCGGTGGCCACGTTACAGGACGCACTCGATGACGCAGACTGGGGCATGTTCAGAAACAGCTCCGATGATGTCAACGAGTTTACGGAAGCGGTTGTGGGATTCATCGGGAAACTAGCGGATGATACCGTGGAGACAAAGACTATCACAACGTTTCCCAACCAGAAGCCGTGGGTGGATAAAACCATCCGCGACGCTCTGAGATCCCGCACCGCTGCCTACAACACGGGACTCACGACGGGGGACATGGACCCGTACAAAGCCGCGTCATATAACGTGCGGAGGGCGGTGAAAGAGGCGAAGCAGCGCTACGGGAGGAAACTAGAGTCACAACTCCAACAGAGTGACTCTAGGAGCCTGTGGCGGGGACTAAGGACAATAACGGACTATAAAGCACCAACAACCGGTATGACGAACGCGGCCGTGACTCTGGCAGACGAGCTGAACACTTTCTATGCTCGCTTCGAGGGTGCAGCTAAGGACTCCAACAATGCTAGTGTTAGCGGCGCTAACGGCTGCAGACAGGAAGATACTGCCAGCACCGGAAACGTGCTCGTCATCTCCGAGCATGAAGTAAGGAGAGCCTTCAAGAGAGTGAACACCAGGAAAGCAGCAGGACCAGACGGCATCCCAGGTCGTATCCTCAGAGACTGCGCATACCAGCTAGCTCCTGTGTTCACTGAGATATTCAACATCTCTTTATCTCAGTCGGTCATCCCCACATGCTTCAAAGAGTCCATCATTGTTCCTGTCCCGAAGAAACCCCACCCTGCTTCTCTCAATGACTATCGCCCTGTAGCCCTCACCTCAGTAGTGATGAAGTGCTTTGAACGCCTGGTCAGAGACTTCATCATTTCTTCACTACCAGACACACTGGACCCACTACAGTTCGCTTACCGTCCAAATCGTTCCACAGACGATGCCATCTCTCATCTCCTCCACACATCACTCACTCACTTGGACACTAGAAGGGGGAATTATGTTAAAATGCTCTTCATAGACTACAGCTCTGCATTTAACACCATAATTCCCTCCACACTCACCACCAAGCTGGAGCATCTGGGACTCAGCTCATCTATGTGTCAGTGGATCTCCAACTTCCTAACTGGCAGACCACAGGCAGTAAGGATGGGCGGACATGTCTCAGCCTCCACCACTCTCAGCACTGGAGCCCCCCAGGGGTGTGTTCTGAGCCCCCTGCTGTACTCTTTGTACACATATGACTGCGTGGCCACTACCAGCTCCACCACCATCATCAAGTTTGCTGACGACACCGTCGTGGTGGGCCTGATCTCTGATAACAACGAGACGGCCTACCTGAAGGAGATTAGGAATCTGGAGAACTGGTGCCAGAGGAACAACCTCCTTCTAAACGTCAGTAAGACAAAGGAGCTGATAGTGGACTTCAGCACTAAGCAGGAGAGGAACTACCAGACCCCCGTCATCAACGAGTGCCCAGTGGAGAGAGTGGACAGCTTCAAATACCTCGGAGTTCACATCACGCAGGACCTGTCATGGTCCTGTCACATCAACACCGTGGTGAAAAAGGCCCGACAGCGTCTCTACCACCTCAGACGCTTGAGAGACTTCCAACTGCCCTCCAAGGTGCTCAGGAACTTTTACTCGTGCACCATAGAGAGCATCCTGGCGGGAAACATCTTAACCTGGTTCGGGAACAGCACCATGCAGGACAGACGAGCTCTACAGAGGGTTGTGCGGTCAGCTGAGCGCACCATCCGCTCCGAGCTCCCTGACCTGCACTCAATCTACAGCAGGCGGTGCTGGACCAAGGCCAGGAAGATCGTGAAGGACCTCAGCCATCCCAACAACAGACTGTTCTCTCTGTTGAGGTCAGGAAAGCGATTCCGCTCCCTGAAGACCAACACAGAGAGACTGAGGAGGAGCTTCTTCCCGCAGGCGATACGGTCTCTCAATCACACCACCACACAGTACTGACCCACACATACAGTTCTTACACACACACTGGACTTTCTGGACTTTGTTTTCACTTCATTACTTAAATCACTTTAAGCATATTTGCACTGCACAAGACATAATGTGGATCGCACAACACTGGTCACTACATTCTTCATTCCAGTTAATACTTGTACAGCTGCTGTTATTGTGTATATATTTATTTATATTTCTTCATACATTCTTATATAGTTCTATATTGTGTATTTTGTTGTACAGTTATTTTATTTTCAACTTTAATTTATATATTTTATCTTATTCTCCCAGTTAAATTTACCCTTCATTCTAATTTGTGTTGTACAGTTATTTCATTTTTAACCTTAATTTATATTTTATTCCTTCCTAGTTAAATTTACCCTTTTTAATTTTTCATATTTATTTCCTATCTTATTCATAGCCTTTTCCTTTTTTGTTTTCTTTAGGTCACGAGCAGTTGTCTAAGCATTTCACTGCATATCGTACTGTGTATGACTGTGTACGTGACAAATAAAATTTGAATTTGAATTCACACACTGGTGGAGGCAGCTACAGGTGCAGCCACAGCTGCCCTGGGGCAGACTGACAGAAGCGAGGCTGCCATATCGCACCATCGGCCCCTCTGGCCAACACCAGTAGGCGGTAGGTGACGTGAGCATTAATGTTCAATACAGCCACCTGATCGATACACCAGGTGATCACGGTCTGCTTTGGTTGCTCAGTCTTCTCCATGTTTCAGCTGCTCCACCAGACTCCATTCAAAAATCTGTTATTTTTAACTCAGAGCGTTTTAACACGGTTTGGAGTCGGAGGAGCGGCTCCTCACAGAGCCGCTGAGCGCTTCCTGATCACTGATTAATAATGAATATTGATTAACGTGCACACGGCTGTGACGTCAGTGAACACAACAGATTAAAATGCTGATTCTCACCATGTCTGCTGCGGAGTTTAGCCGTTAATCCAACAACCGAGCAGAAACCATCCAAACACACACGAACACAGCACGCACACTAACAGGAAACACGTCACCGGCTCCCCCACTGCATCCGGTTTTATGTCTGCACTACTGCCCCCTGCAGGACGAGCGGCCCGCCTACAACGACATGTAAGATAAAATAAAAATGTACACACAAATGTAGGAAATAAAATAGTTAATGTGAAAGCGTAGAACATTAATATTCATCTGCTGTATGACGGACGTGCACGCTGAACTCTCAAACTTATATGAGCTGTGTGAGATCTGATTGGACGGCCACAAACGCCAACAAATATTTCCTAAAATGTTTTGTTTGTTGTTTTAAATGTCAAACATTGTATAAGAAGACAAAACTGAAGCCTTTCACTGAACGAGCAAACAAACACACTGGTCCTCTGTCTGCACACACGTCAGAGCACTGCTGCCATCAGTGTGTTGGTATGTAACAACTGCAGAAAGAACTTATTTTAACATTTAGCTCAACAACAATTGTTAATTAGTTTGTTTGTTTGCTTGTTTTAATCAATTTTAAATCATGCTTTTTATTTGTTTTTGTTTCTAATGTCTCTGTAAAGCACTTTGAATCACCTTGTTGTTGAATTGTGCTATACAAATAAACTTGCCTTGCCTTGCCTATATAAGTAGGGGTGACATGGGCCACAAGTGGCCACGAGTTTGACACCCCTGGCCCAGGTAAGTGAGAAGTCTGATCATGAACACCACAGAGGTCAGAGGTTAACGCTGGGATGTATTGTTGTACATCAGCAGTGAATGACATGTTCATGTACGACCTGTATTGAACTTTTAAAGATTCATTATGTTTATTTATGTTTTATTTCCACAGCGACTTTATTCTTTCACTGTACGCAGATCAAACTTCCTGTGTCCTTAATAAAACTGAGTCAGTCGTTCATTCGATGTAATCAGAGTAGTAACAATGATGACTGTTACTACACTGGGGCGATCGTGGCTCAAGAGTTGGCAGTTTGTCTTGTACTGGTTCGAACCCCGGCTCGGACAGTCTCGGTCATTGTGTCCTTGGGCAGGACACTTCGCCTACTGGTGATGGCCAGAGGGGCCGATGGCGTGATATGGCAGCCTCGCTTCTGTCAGTCTGCCCCAGGGCAGCTGTGGCTACACCTGTAGCTGCCTCCACCAGTGTGTGACTGTGAGAGTGAATGAATAGTGGCATTGTAAAAGCGCTATTTAAATGTAATCCATTATTATTATGATGATGAGAGGAGGAGATTCTGGAGGTGTCTGACAGCGAGGAACTGAGCAGGTCGTCAGGGATCGCTCTGTCCAGCTGCTGCAGATGTTAATTAAACCATGAGGCTTTCAGGTGAGCTCTGGAGCTCGTTTCCTCTGATCTGATTGGTCGGTTCGTCTCCTGTGGGTCAGTGGTGCCTGTCTGAAGAAATAAGACAGCCACCGCAGGCTCCGCCCTCATCCTTCTTACCTTTTTATTGTCAGGTAGAACATACACCTTTACAACAGCTCACAGGTAAAATGTACAAAAATAAGATTTTTCTGGGGGTTTTGTCCAGACTTCCTGCGGCTTTTTTTCTTGGCGTACGATTCCTCGACCTGCACAAAAACGCACCTGTAAAACATCTGCTGCGACCTGTCCTGATTGGCTCGTTCATCCTGCGATATTATTGGGTGATTGCTGGAGGTGGGGACAATCATTTTATATGGTCCAAAAACAAAAATGAAGTTGGCAAGATACAAACTTCCATGGCTCTGTTAGCCCCACCCAAAGGGCAGAGGGGAGGGGCCTAATTTGGCCTTCATACATCACTCTCTCAGGTCTAAAAAAGCTCTGTACATCGTAACACAGCTACCAAACTAAAACACAGAAGAACAAATGGGTTTTGTAGCCCGCCCCCTCCTCCTCCCTCCGTCTGCTCTGACTGGCTGTTACGAGGCTGACCGACAGGCCTCTAGACCAATGACAAGAGGAGGATCAGAGGGCACGTACAGAGAATAAAAGAAGAGGTTTGGGAGCGTAGGGTCAGGGGTCAGAGGCCAGCTAGGGGGTGGCTTCAATGGTGCACTCTTTCGCCAGGTGACCTGACTTCCCACAGTTATAGCAGTTCAACTCGGACGCCTTGCTGCAGTGCACCGCAACATGGCCGATCTCCCCGCACCTGCAGAGCACACGGACAGGTTACGCTGGACCGTTCACCTGTGTTTGTAGGCTCAGCTTTAGTATTAGTTTACCTGTAGCACTTGACCTTCTCACAGCACTTCTGGATGTGTCCGAAGCTGCCGCAGGAGTAGCACTTTTGCTCGTGGGCGTGGTTACAATCGCGCGCCATGTGACCGGCCTTGCCGCAGTTATAGCACAGCTGCTCGCGCTCCTTCTTGGGCTCCTTGCAGTCTCTGGAGATGTGACCTCCTCTGCCGCAGTTGTAGCAGGCTGCAGGAAAGATCACACCTGTGCTCACCTGTCTTTAAACTGTTGTGATCTGTAAGCGTGTGTCCTCACCGTCCTCTGTGCGCTCGCAGTCTCTGGCCACGTGCCCAAGTTCGCCACATCGGTAACAGAACAGGTCTGCAACGACACGACAGGGGTGAACCGCCGGGTGTGTCACATAGTCAGCTGTTCACAATAACAGCACCAATGCAGAAGCTGGAAATGGAAACAGGTTTCCACGTCTCCATGGCGACATCTGTAAAAACTACAGGCTTTTTAATAAACTTTAAAATAAACTCATGGAGGTTTGATGATGGGTGTCACCTTTGCCTCTGCTGCGTCCTTTCCCTCGCCCTCGGCCGCCACTCGGACAGTTCTTCACCCAGTGGCCTGAGCGGCCGCAACCAAAACACTCGTTACTGCTCATCGCCACGACCACGGCTGGAACCACAGACAGGAGATTCAGATGTGAAACTTTACCTTCATGAAGGTGCAGAATAAAAACCACGGAGGAAAAGGAAAAACACACCAGGAACACCTGAGATGATTCTCCTCAGTCCTGGGCCCACCCACACAGGTAGAGTTTACAATAATTGATCACACAGCAGTGAGGAATAAATTTGAACACAGCAGGTGTCTTTCTGAAAGTGCTGTAACTAGATTAAGGATTTAATTCCAGGACTGTTTAATGTTAACTAGTAATGACTTCATGAATAACATTTTAGGCATTAGAGAGAAAAAAAAGACTCATAATCATCCCACAGATGTAATATTATCTACAGCTACTCTTAGTACCATTGATGTTAAATTAGACTCCTTTTCTCTAATTGATCTTTCTGAGTTAACTTCAATAATTACTTCCTCCAAACCATCAACGTGTCTTTTAGACCCCATTCCTACAAAACTGCTCAAAGAAGTCCTGCCATTAATTAATGCTTCGATCTTAAATATGATCAACCTATCTCTAATAATCGGCTATGTACCACAGGCCTTCAAGCTGGCTGTAGTTAAACCTTTACTCAAAAAGCATCTCTAGACCCAGCAGTCTTAGCTAATTATAGGCCAATCTCCAACCTTCCTTTATATCAAACATCCTTGAAAGAGTAGTTGTCAAACAGCTAACAGATCATCTGCAGAGGCTTATTTGAAGAGTTTCAGTCAGGTTTCAGAGCTCAGCACAGCACAGAAACAGCTTTAGTGAAGGTTACAAATGATCTTCTTATGGCCTCTGACAGTGGACTCATCTCTGTGCTTGTCCTGCTAGACCTCAGTGCAGCGTTCGATACTGTCGACCATAATATCCTATTAGAGCGATTAGAACATGCTGTAGGTATTACAGGTACTGCACTGCAGTGGTTTGTATCATATCTATCTAATAGACTCCAGTTTGTGCATGTAAATGGAGAGTCCTCTTCACACACTGAGGTTAATTATGGAGTTCCACAGGGTTCAGTGCTAGGACCAATTCTGTTTACATTATACATGCTTCCCTTAGGCAGCATCATTAGAAGACATAGCATACATTTACACTGCTATGCTGATGACACCCAGCTCTATCTGTCCATGAAGCCAGATAACACACACCAATGAGTTAAACTGCAGGAATGTCTTAAAGACATAAAGACCTGGATGACCGCTAACTTTCTGCTTCTTAATTCAGATCAAACTGAGGTTATTGTACTCGGCCCTGAAAAGCTTAGAAATATGGTATCTAAGCAGATTCTTCCTCTGGATGGCATTACCTTGGCCTCCAGTAACGCTGTGAGGAACCTTGGAGTCATGTTTGACCAGGACATGTCCTTCAACGCACATATTAAACAAATATGTAAGACTGCTTTCTTCCATTTGTGCAACATCTCTAAAGTTAGAAATATCCTGTCTCAGAGTGACGCTGAAAAACTAGTTCATGCATTTATTACTTCCAGGCTGGACGACTGTAATTCATTATTATCAGGAAGTCCTAAAAACTCCCTGAAAAGCCTTCAGCTGATCCAAAATGCTGCAGCAAGAGTCCTGACAGGGACTAGAAAGAGAGAGCAGATTTCTCCTGTTTTGGCTTCCTGTTAAATCCAGAATTCAAAATCCTGCTCCTCACATACAAGGTCTTAAATAATCAGGCCCCATCTTATCTTAATGACCTCATAGTACCGTTTCTATTTTTAACATTAGGCTTCAAACTTGCTCATAGGGGTCAAATGATTGTTGGGGTCTTTTTTTCTGTTCTATTATTGTAGTGTCTTTACCTTACAACACAAAGAGCCTTGGGGCCACTGTTGTTGTGATTTGGTGTAATATACATAAACTGAATTGAATGGAGCAGCAGGGTCCCATCAGATTCACTCTGACCCCCTCATGTGAGACACCTGGGGAAGCTGTAGAGCTGATTTTAATGTGGACACATAGGGGACCACAGGAAGACAGGTGAGGACAGGTTCTGATTGTCTCAGGTCTTCACCATGATCAGACTTTTTCCTCTTGTTCATCATGTAATAAGATGCCTCTTCACAGAGCAACAGCAGATCAATCGTGTATCGATCCTCTCCGGTCCTCCCGTCCCACCAACTGTGCTAACCTGCACCGCCCCCGCGGCTCATGGCAGCCCGACGCCGTTAACAGGCCACTCTGTGCGGCCACCAGCCAAAGGCTCCCCGGCCGATGAGGTCCTTTATACCGGCTCCCCGCTCCGGCCTGTAAGCCTGTAAACAGCCCGTCATGGCAGCTAGCCTGCTAGCAGCTTAGCATACGCTCCGCAGCGGAGGAAACACCGACACTGTCCGCTCCGCAGCGCCTCTTCCCCGGGGCGGAGCGGCGCGCCGGCCGGCTGCAGTGAGCCCTCTGCAGGCAAAAAAGAGCGGATCAAGCCGCCGGAGCTCCGACTCACCTCAGACCCGAAACTGTGGAGGTTTGTTTGGATGCTGGTCTGCGCCACACGCGGTCTGCACACGGTCCGACACACACACACGCAGACACACACTGATAATCTCACACACACGCAAACACACTGATAAACACACACTGATACACAGACACACACACACACACACACTGATAAACACACACTGATACACAGACACACACACACACACACTGATAAACACACACTGATAAACACACACTGATACACAGACACACACACACACACACACACTGATAAACACACACTGATACACAGACACACACACACACACACACTGATAAACACACACTGATAAACACACACTGATACACAGACACACGCACACACACACACACTGATACACACACACTGATAAACAGACACACACACACACACACACACACACTGATACACACACACTGATAAACAGACACACACACACACGCAGACACACACACACACACTGATAAACACACACTGATACACACACACTGATAAACAGACACACACACACACAGACACACTGATACACACACTGATAATCTCACACACTCACTGATAAACACACACAGACACACACACACACGCAGACACACACTGATAAACACACACACTGATACACACACACACACACTGATAAACACACACACTGATACACACACACTGATAAACAGACACACACACACACACACACTGATAAACAGACACACACACACTGATAAACACACACTGATAAACACACACAGACATACACACACTGATAAACACACACTGATAAACACACACAGACATACACACACTGATAAACACACACACACACACACTGATAAACACACTCACTGATAAACACACACTGATACACAGACACACACACACACACACACTGATAAACAGACACACACACACTGATAAACACACACTGATACACACACACTGATAAACAGACACACACACACACGCAGACACACTGATAAACACACACAGACACACACTGATACACACACTGATACACACACACACTTATACACACACTGATAATCTCACACACACACAAACACACTGATAAACAGACACACACACACGCAAACACACTGATAAACACACACTGATACACAGACACACACACACACACACACACACTGATAAACAGACACACACACACACACACACTGATAAACAGACACACACACACGCAAACACACTGATAAACACACACTGATACACACACACACACACACACACACACTGATAAACAGACACACACACACGCAAACACACTGATAAACACACACTGATACACAGACACACACACACACACACACACACTGATAAACAGACACACACACACACACACACTGATAAACAGACACACACACACACAAACACACTGATAAACACACACTGATACACACACACACACACACACACACACTGATAAACAGACACACACACACGCAAACACACTGATAAACACACACTGATACACAGACACACACACACACACACACACACTGATAAACAGACACACACACACACTGATAAACACACACTGATAAACAGACACACACACACGCAGACACACTGATAAACACACACAGACACACACACTGATAAACACACACTGATACACACACACACTGATAAACAGACACACACACTGATAAACACACACAGACACACACACTGATAAACACACTGATACACACACACACTGATAAACACACACAGACACACACACTGATAAACAGACACACACACACGCAGACACACTGATACACACACACACTGATAAACAGACACACACACACGCAGACACACTGATAAACACACACAGACACACACACTGATAAACACACACTGATACACACACACACTGATAAACAGACACACACACTGATAAACACACACAGACACACACACTGATAAACACACTGATACACACACACACTGATAAACACACACAGACATACACACACTGATACACACACACACTTATACACACACAGATACACACACACACACCTTGTTTACTCACCTTTAGCCTAAAGCTGATGTTCTGGCTCACCTGTGCTGAACTCACCTGTGCGCCGATACAGGAGAACCTGAGCAGGTTTTGTGTACGGTCAGTGGGAACAGCCTGCTGTCTGACACGATTATGAAGAATGAAACGCACAACAGTGTCTGATCTGCACAAAACACCTGCACACAGACAGACCTGAGAGCTGCTGGCGACCCCGCCTCCTCCCCCTCAGGTAATTAAACACATTGGCTGCTTTCTCGCATGTTTAATATGGTGAAGAATGAAGCCTGTGCCACACTGAGCAGGCTGAAAGTGAGAGGATGGTTTACAGGTAACTGATCGATGAGCGCGTCACCAGCAGGGTCAAAGGTCACAGGAACAAAGACGCAGCTGCGGGAGGAGTGATCAGGAAGACAAGACGTCAGGCAGACAGGGTGAGTTTCAGCGTCGTGCTTAGTCAAAACTTTCCACCGGAACCACAGCTGACCGTCAGCTGATCCTGTTTAACTAAACCTGGTTTCTGGGTTAGAGCCAAACCTCAGAGTCACAGGACAGTGATTTATTTATTTTCAGTGTGATAAATGAATCTGTTTGTTGGTCACTGTTCTGATTCTTCTGCTGATCCTTTGATGTCACTCTCTGAAAACCAAAATTCACCTGAAAAAGCTGCTGAACAGAGCTGCTGTTACTTCCTGTCTATTCCAAAAAACTGGCCGCAGTTCAGCTGGTGGTGCAGCAGGGGGCACTCTGAGCTGAGGATTTCCAGCTGCTTCTAGAATTGTATTTATTTTATTTCTCCGTGAAGCTGAATCAGTTCAGCATTCTGCTGCCTGCTGATTGGTCAGTTAGGGCTAGGGATGGGTATTGATAAGATTTTAACGATTCCGATTCCATTTTCGATTCTGTTTAACGATTCGATTCTTTATCGATTCTTTTTTTTTTTTTTTTAAAAGGAGAACACTAAGGTCGATTAGCTCAGAGCTTTGTTTTATATCTTCTTTTTGAACAAGATAGAAATTTAGGAGTAACATGGCCTTACAAACCCAACAGTGAGATCTTGAGAGATCCAGCCTACGGCTCTTCAATGGGGTGTCACAGGGTCCCCAGGAAAAAAAATTGTAAATGTAAAATAATAAAATAAATATTCTTGTGAGACATATCACATATTGACGGGGTCGGGTTATGTTAAAAAGTATAAATTGTTATACTTTGTTCATTGGTTCAAAGGTACCCCACACTTCTTTTTTTGTTTGCTTGTTTGTTCTGTTGTATTTTTCATTTGAACTGTTACTCTGCCAGAGTACTCATATTTACAAGATGGCATTGAACGCCCCATTGGTGTATCAGGAAAACTATTTTGTACGTATGTTCCTTGAAGGGGATTGAAGTCGTTCTTTTTTCCACCGCAGCGAAGGGCTAGGAGTAGGAGAGGAGCTGCTGTATGTTTTTGTTATCGAATCGATCTGATTGTGAAATAAAGCATATGCAGTGAGAAAGCAACTCCAGGAGTCATCCCTGCCTTAAAGCTGCAACATTCTTCTGTAGCAATAACAAAGTATAACATAAATTGTTCTGTGGCAATTACACAAGAATATCCAGTAATGTCCCTGCCTACAATTAAACACATTCACTTACCAAAAATCGGGGGCATCTGCTGTGGCAAATGGGTGCAAGCCTTTGACCACAAACTTAGACACTGCTCGGTGACATTAGTCTATCCTGGCCTGAAAGGAGACGCTACCGGTAGACTGCAGCGAGAACTGCCAGCGAGCGCCAGCCAGACTCTGTCTCTCTCATCATGGTCACCTACATGTACAGTAATGGCAGGTCTTGTAATAAGGCAGATTGCGCTAACATAATATGCACTGTTAGTTGATTATTTACCTGCCGCATTAACGGGAGAGGACGTGCAAACGTTACCGCTGCTGCTGGGTTGAGAGTCACGAGGAATTAAAAACACGTGTCATCGCGTGTTTTGTGAGCAAATGCTTTTGCATATTCGTAGTGTTTCCTCCCTTAAATGAAATATCTACTTTGCAAGTTGCCCTGTTGTCATCGGTTCTCATAAAGTATAATCAAACTTTTGAGCGTTTGAGCCGCTTAGGCGCCGTGTTTCCTGCCAGGTAAATGACGCTCCGCAACGTGGTGACGTCATTCGGGGCGACTGGAATCGATAAGGGAATCGTTTGCAAAAATGGCAAACGATTCCAAGGAATTGAAACAGTGGGAACCGGTTCTCAACAAGAACCGGTTTTCGATACCCATCCCTAGTTAGGGCAGGACATCGGTGTCCCTCGATGGCGCCTGTTTCTAAACGATACCTCTGGCAGATGCCAGGAGTGTAGCCAAAGTGCAGCAGAAGAAGCAGCTGGTTGTGGTGGTTGAATGTGAAGCTATCGTGAGGCCACTGGTGGCTTCATGCCCCAAATCAACATGGAGGATGCAGTAAAGTGACTGGTGATGCTCTAACATCCTTGATATGCACAAAAAGTAGAAACTTCAGTAGAAACATCAAAGAATAGAACAGTAGCTAATGTCCCGAGCCTTTCCATCAGAGTCATGAACAGCTCCACTGAGTCCCATTCATTCTGCATGAGCTCAAGGGCGCCTCCTGTGGAACAGGAAGTCACTAATGGCCTTCACCAGTGGTCATGTAGGGATGTCAAACTTTAGATACCTGAAAACCAAAATGCTCTGATCCTTCTGCAGGTCCAGCCTTCATGCCATGTTGGGGCGAACCGCCTTCCATACTGGATGCTGCAGGTTGCAGCAGTGCTGCTTCCTGTCCTTGCCTCCTCCCCATCCACCTGAGCTGCACAGACTCCATTACTCAGCAAGCAGTGGGAGCCGGAAGCTGAGGGCGGGACAGGAGGCGGGGCAGATAAATTCCGCTCAGGTCGACCGGATCTTAAAGGTGACAAAAATCAGACTCTGAAAGCGTTAACTGGTGATGTCACACATCTTAATGACTGTTTGTTTCCAGGCCAATGAATACAGCCTTACCCTCCCCAGAGGCCCCGCCTCCCATGGCGTTCTGGGTTTTCATAGCAACATGTTGCCATCCAACCTCCCCTGCGAGGACCGTCAGAGCAGCGCCACCTGCCTAGCGGGCCGTGGAGGCGTGTTGTTTGGCGTGTTCGACGGTCACACAGGGCCGGCCTGCGCCCACGCTGTCAGTCAGAGGCTCTTTTACTACATTGCCGTGGCAGCGCTGCCGCTGAGGACACTGGCGGAGCTGGAACGGGCGGTGGAGGAGGAACGGGCCGTAACACCACTGCTGGAATGGCATAAATACCCCCAAGACCTGAGCTACCCCAATGGAGAGGTGACGTCCTTCCATAGCCTCCGGAACTACTGGCAGGAGAGGCTGGAGACCGAGGAGGAGGATGAGGAGGAGGTAACCAGGTGTCCTGACACATCACAGAATCACATTCACGGACAGTGCAGGTCCAAAAAAAACCCAAAACATGCCTGAATGTCAAAGCCTTTACCTGGTCTCAACCAGGTGCAGGTGGACTTTTCAGAAACCGATTTTCCTGTTTTGGTTTCAGCAGAAAGTTCACCTGTGGTGACATCATTATCTGTTCTCTCTGATTGGCTGCAGGATGACAACAGAACGACATCAGCTCTGGTCAATGCGTTCCATCGCCTTGACTACGACCTGTCTGTAGAAGCCCAGGTGCATCTGTCCCTGACCTCCCCCAGGTAAGAACAAAGTTGTGTTTTCTTCAGCAGAACCTGCAGGTGAGTCTGTTTCAGCAGGTTAAGCCTCTCTTTGTGCCCACAGGCAGGTGTCTTTCCCTGGTGAGGGGTTGTCTCTGACCTCCCCCCTCCGGGTGGCGCTCTCTGGTTGCACAGCCTGTGTCGTCCACATCTCCAACGGCGTTCTACATGTGGCCAACCTGGGGGACAGTCGGGCAGTCCTGGGCGTCCAGGAGGCAGACGGAAGCTGGTCTGCGATCAACCTCACCAATGACCACAATGCGCAGAATCCCGAAGAGCTGCAAAGGATTCTGGGAGAGCACCCAGCGGAGCAGAGGACGGTGATCCGCCACGACCGCCTACTGGGCCTGTTGCTGCCCTTCCGGGCGTTCGGTGACGTCCGCTTCAAATGGAGCGCGGATATGCTGAGTCGGGTCTATGAAACTCGACCGGACGTCCTGTCTGCGGTCAGTGAGGCGGTCCGGACGATGCCGCCGCACTACCTGACCCCACCCTATCTGAGCACTGAGCCAGAAATCACCCGACACTGTGTTGGACCTGCAGACAAGTTCCTGGTCCTCGCTACTGATGGACTCTGGGAGCTGATGCATCGACAGACGGTCATCCAGCTCGTGGGGGATCATCTGACAGGTCAGTGCCAATCAGTTACTGATCCTTTAAATAGCAACACAGTAAAGCTTGTCAAAGGAGCTTGCAAAGAAAAGCGTCTGGACTTCTTTAAGTTGCTTGAAGACGTTTCACCTCTCATCCGAGAAGCTTCTTCAGTTCTAAGGTCAAATGGTGGGGAGTCCCAGATATAAACCTAGTGGGAGTGACCCCCCAAAGAGGGACCCAGTTTCACACCTTGGCTCAGGCGATTAGAGGATCATCAGGGGGTCCTTTTGTCCCTCTGTGGGGGGAAACTCCCACTAGGTTTATATCTGGGACTCTCCACCATTTGACCTTAGAACTGAAGAAGCTTCTCGGATGAGAGGTGAAACGTCTTCAAGCAACTTAAAGAAGTCCAGACACTTTTCTTTGCAAGCTCCTCTGACTACGATGACTGAGAACCTTCACAGACACAGTAAAGCTTGTAACTATTAATATATATATATATATATATATATATATATATATATATATATATATATATATTTCACCTCTGTAATATTCTGGTTATTTATAACTGAACTATTTAGAATAGAATTAGAATAGAATTCAACTTTATTGTCATTGCACATGCACAGGTACAGGGCAACGAAATGCAGTTTGCATCCATCCAGAAGTGCTTTAGTGATATAGATATATTACAATATATATTAGCAATAATATAGATATGTGAGTATATTACAGAAATGGGTCTATTATGGTATGTTATAATGTACACGGTATGAAGTATGTTGTGAATATTCTATAACTATAAGTATGTACAGGCTGTAGTGAGTACAAGCTATGTACAGGCTATGAACAGGATATAAATATGAAAAACTATACAGAATATGAAATAAATAACTTTACAGAATCTGAGATATACAGCTATACAGAAATGGGAACTATGCAAGTTGTAAACAGTTGTAGGGTTAAAAATTATCAAATGTACAGAATGATTATTTACACAGAGCTATACAGTAGTGCAGTTAAGATAAGTGAGATATAATTCCTACAGAGGCTATATAAAGTGCTAGTGGTTGTGAGTGGTGGTTCAGTCCATGTTATTATTGTGTGTTTGAGGGTACAGTTGTCAGTGTTGGGAAAGTTACTTTTAAAATGTATTCCATTACAGAATACAGAATACATGCCCCAAAATGTATTCTGTAACGTATTCCGTTACGTTACTCAATGACAGTAACGTATTCTGAATACTTTGGATTACTTAATATATTATCGTGCTTTTTACAACAACGTGAATGTACTATTGCTGTGTGATTTATTACTATTACTGAAGGTCCGCGACTCCGAACTGTAGTAAAGGGACCTCTGACTAATACGGCGGGGTCCCTGTCGGCTCGTAGCCGAAAAATAGCTTTACTTTGTTGTGTGGGTCAACTTTTCTGGCGAGAGACAGAGAGAGGCGTTGAAAGGCTCCAACGGAACTTATTGTTTCGGAGGAAAACACGAACACGGTGTACAGTCGAGTCTTAATAGCTTATTTACAACTGGGCTCGTCAGGCTCTCTTCTTGGCTGCAGTGGTTATTATTATATTTACATGCTTCCAGCTCCCATTTTTCCTCGATGACAACTCGTACCTTTCCACTCCCCTTTTTCTCCCTCCTCGCTCACAGACCCATAACGTGTATGGCAGTCCATTCTCCCTGCAACACGGACTACACTGCCCATGATGCTACATTCTTTAGAGCTATGCTTGTAGCATTCTGCCTGTTAGCTTAGCACAACAACAACAACAACAACAACAACGAAAAGGCGCTCTCTCACCCAGGAAACACACAGTCGCAGAGAGAGAGAGAGGGCGTCACCCTGTAACCATGGCAACCGTAACGCTGCCGCCTGGAACAACAGAGCGTAGCTGTCAAACAAACCCAAACAGTCCTGACCCGCGACAATATGAAACAGGAAAGTACCGCAGTGTAATCCATTTATTTCAACAAAGTAACTGTATTCTGAATACCACCTTTTTAAACGGTAACTGTAACGGAATACAGTTACTCATATTTTGTATTTTAAATACGTAACGGCGGTGCATGTATTCCGTTACTCCCCAACACTGACGGTTGTCGATTGTGTGTGTGTGTATGTTCAGTCCATGTGTTAACGTGGGTCAGATGTCAGGAGGCAGAGTTCAGGAGTCTGACAGCTATTTGTATATGTTAGCGCTATTACATACATTTTGCAAACTTTGTAATATTTGGTTTTATTTAATTTACTTCAGTCTGTTACTGTTGTTGTCTTGGAGCGACTGTATTCTGATCATATCTAATAGACTCCAGTTTGTGCATGTAAATGGAGAGTCCTCTTCACACACTGAGGTTAATTATGGAGTTCCACAGGGTTCAGTGCTAGGACCAATTCTGTTTACATTATACATGCTTCCCTTAGGCAGCATCATTAGAAGACATAGCATACACTGAAAAACTAGTTCATGCATTTATTACTTCCAGGCTGGACGACTGTAATTCATTATTATCAGGAAGTCCTACTCGTGTTTCTTCTCCACTCACTTTTTTTCATGCTCCATTAGGGCTGTTCGATATAACGATATATATATCGGATGACGATATAAAAACGTCTGTCGTTTCATTTTACGCTATCGTTTGTTTCGTGGTGCCGCAAAATAAACTGTTTACGGCAATATTTGTTCATTGTTTTGATGGTCACTGTAGTGGCTGTATGAATTTCTTAAAGTTCTCTCTTTCTCTTATATTTAATATAACAACACTATGGACGGACAAGCACCTGTTTTTATGCGTTGTTGTTAGCAACAATGACGGTAACACCATCGCGTGTCCGCTTGTTTATGTTCCTCATAAACCTTTCACAATAAAGCTCAAGATCCTGTTGAGACTTTTCAAAATAAACTGAATCACGTGAAAGAGCAGATTATTTACGGATGAGAAGTAAAAAAGAGCCGCCAGGTGCTAAAAAATAAACCTTAGACTCAAACATTAGAACAGGCTTTTCCCCGCAGCACGCCGTGTAATAAATACTCACAAAGGAAACGGCGGCCGTTACAACTTATGTCTAAAAATGTATCGTTTCATGCATCGTCAAGTCGAGCTGCCCGAGATTCACAGAATTTACAGAAAATGTTACATTTTTGTGATTTATATCGTTATCGGGACGATAGCTGTCTTAAATCGGGATATGAGATTTTGGTCATATCGCACAGCCCTATGCTCCATATGTTTACACACCAGAAGGTGAGTTCATATTTTACCCTGAACCACGACCTTATTCTGAAACTGTCCCATTGCCACCTCTTGGTCACCTTGTTTTTACATTAAGCCGTCCCAGCATCTCATCACATGCCAGTCTTCACCTGTTTATGTTTTCGGTGTTGGAGTTTGAGATTCTTTTGAAGACTGAGGTCACAGATAATCACTCACAGTGCTCCAAAAAGTGCACATGAGGTGTGAGCGTGCTCAGACGTGTCCACCTGTCTTTACTTCCTGTCATCGTCCTGACTCTGTGTGTGGTTTGTCGTTGCACAGCCCTCCAGCAGCAGAGACCTATAATTCCCTGCGAGGGCACAACGCTGGGCGACCTGCAGCGCCTCTTGCTGGAGAGGAGGGGGCGGGTCCTGTCGGCGCTTGAGGACCAGAATATCGCCACCCACCTGATCCGCCACACCCTTGGCGACGACGGGTATGGAGCGGTAGCTCCAAATCGTCTCGCCAAGATGCTGAGTCTGCCTGTGGATCTGGCCCGAAGGTACCGTGATGACATCACTATCACCATCATTCACCTGAATGAGATCTAACACCTGCAGGTGATTACCTGCTTGGTAGTCACCCTGCTGACCAATCAGCAGCAGGCGTGCTCATTCCAGCGCTGATCTTCATCCTTTTCCTTAACCGTATCCCAGCTCTGAATGGTCGAGGGGTGGGACACACCTGGACAGGTAGCTGATCAGGTGTTTCTGTTATTTTGTCTGCCTTCAAGAAGACCAGAACTCGACACACACACAGGTCTGAGAAAAGCTCCACGAACGACACCGGAGCTAACCTCACTTTTCAAACATCGCTCTTCAGGTGTGGAGCAACACAGTGAGCATGCTCAGTGAGTTGATGTTCCGCACTTGGAGTGGAGAAGTGGCGCCACCTCCTGGTGGCACACTGAAAACACCTATCTCGCCTGAGGCTACGGCTACGTCCACACGTACCCGGGTATTTTTGAAAAATTTTCTATGCGTTTGCACTTTTCGTCCACACGTAAACGGCGTTTTCAGTAACTGAAAACAGAGATTTTTAAAAACTCCGGCCAGGGTGGATAATTTCGAAAACTCCGTTTTTGCATTTACGTGTGGACGACAAAAATGGAGAAAACGCAGAAAACGCAGCGTCAAAGGTGTGCGCCTTTTTTGACGTCACACTGTGCGTCACGTTATTGTTTCGGTGAAATGAATTTCTACAATACTGTTACTGTTAATTCTACTCTCTGCAGTGTTTAAATGCTTACATATACACACAGTTACTGTCCCTCCACACTCGACTCGGTTCTGCTTGTCACTACCCGATCTGTACCACGCATGTGTGAAAGGTGTCTACTTCCAGTCGAAGTATTTTACGATAGTTACAGGTCAGAGTATCTGTTAAGATGTTAAGAAAAACAAGTATCTCTTAAAATGTTTCCGATAATGAAACATTTAATATATTGTAGACAAAAACAAAAAAATAAAAAGATAGTTACGGATCAGGACTCCCCGATCCTTACTGCGCATGTGCAATGTTTTCTTCTTCTTCTGTTCATTTAATGGAGGTTAACACCCCAGTGTACGAGGACACTGTCACCTGCTGACTGAGCGAATGAACCGTATTGTAAACTGAATTAGCGTAATCACAAACGTGTGTTTAATTTGATTTATTGATAGTCAAGTGTGTTTATGCTTGTCTGTGTGGAGAGGATTGTTGGAATAGTGATGATGACGTCCGCTATCACTGTCAATTGTTAGTAAACACTTCATCTGGCTGGTACCAATCGGGTTTCCGGTACAGATCGGGTAGCGACACTGCTTCTATGGAAAGTAAAAAAAAAAAAAAAAGACACTGCTTCTATGCCCCATCCTTGTTTACTTTTTCCCACCGAGGTTTCTAGACTTCTGATTGGCCAACATTTCTACACGGTTAGGAATCTAGCGCCACCTGTTGCTTTGGCATGTTCATAGCAGCGTTTTCCTTCATTTCTGCGTTTATGTGTGGACGGGATTATTTTTTAAAACGAAAATGGAAAATCTCCGTTTTCAAAAATACCCGCGTACGTGTGAGAATCACCAATCGGAGACACAGCAGGACTTCCTGTGAGGAGGTGATGGTGGCTTCTCTCTGTGCTTCTCAGACTGTTGCTGTTTTTACTCGTTAATAAAGTTCCTGTTTGACTTCCTGTAGGTCCGGCCTGTTTTTTTCGCCAGAGTTTCACTTCCTGCTTATCCTTCAGCGTGTTAATGCCGGCTTGTAAATGATAAAGCAGCATTGAAACAGGATGCGAGAACTTACCTGCCTGTAGCAGAGGAGGGGGGTTAACCAGCGCCATCTACAGGCTGAACACAAACATGTGGCTTCCCTTCAGAGTGGGATGAATTGATGCCCAGAGTGTAACCCTGATCACAACTATTCTAAAATGTTGTTCACAGGACAAACTTCACAGATTGTCCCAGAGATTAAACCAGTGGTTCCCAAACTTTTTTTGCTGGGCCCCCCTTTGTTTTACAAGAAAAAGTTTGGTTTGGAAACATATTTGGCGATGCTTCCTCTCCTGCTTTGCGTTTGTGTGGGAGCCCCGTAAAAAACCTGTCCATGATGCTAGCAGTGTCCATGCTCGATGGGTGACGTGTCCGGTGAGTCTGCTGGCCGTGCAAGAACTTGGAAGTTTGCAGCTTCCATTGTGTACAGATCCAAACTGCACATGTCAGCCTTTTAGTGTGGGGGGTCTAAGGCACACGTGTGCGGTGGAATGGGTTATCTCAGCGAACGATATGAGAGTAATGAGTCTTTTGTGTTTGTAGAAAATGTTTCAGAACTTAGAGTTCAGCTCATGAAAAATGGGAGCAAAAACAAAAGTGATGCATTTATATTTTTGCTCAGTGTATCTGCCAAAAGAAGCTTCTTCATTAGTGGAGAAGCCATGAAATAACCATTAATTTTCTACTTCCTTCCTCAGTCTCACTGAGTGAAAAGATAAAAATCCCTCCATGGCAGCTCTTTTGATTTCAGGTGCTCGCAGCAGGAAGCTCGGGTTACATTTAAACAGTGCAACTCCCTGAGGAAGAGGAGGGGTGGAGCTGCCCAGCTTGCCGCGCAGTCCGGAATAATCCTTCCACCCAGAGCGGACAGGTGTGGATGCTCCCTCCTGGCTGATGGAGATCATGTTCTGGACTTTGTGGAGAAGCTTAGACATCAATGTTTTATTGAACCAGCAGGAGAGGACCTAAAGTCCAGTGTCCAATGAGAGACCCGTGTTAGTTATGGTGACACTGCAAATTCTGATATCTAGGTAAATACAGACCATCATCACTGACACACTGTAATCTGAATACTGTGACCTGCTCCTGAATGACCTGCTCTGCTCACAGCCAATCAGATCGGGCGTGTGCCCGTCAGAATCAGACGCCACAGCTCAGAGTGACAGAAAATAAAATTTAATCAACAATTTTTACAAAATGAAACTCGTTTACAAAAACATTTAAACTGCAAACCAATCATGTCATCAGGCCACACCCTCGCAGCTCACAGAGCTCAATCACTGGACGATACTTGGGGGCGTGGCCGCACAGAGACTCTACAACAGGAAGAAACGGTGGCGTGGGGAACCAGCCAATCGAGACCGGGCAACATGTTTGTATCAAACAAACGGCTGCCGACCTCTGACCTCGGGAACCACACTGAGCATGTGTGACGACCAGCAGGACAGGGCTGGGCTCTGAATTACAGTGTCCAATCAGAGGGCAGCATTGACAACGAGTCACCGGCGTGGGGGTGGGGCCAGCAGCTGCGTCGCAGTGACAGACTCCGGGAACAGGTTGTGGTAGGTGGGCAGGGGCACGTACGCCGCGGTGATCATTTTACCTGGAAGGACAGGTAAGAGTGTGTCAGAGGTGCTCTCTGATTGGCTGACCAACGACACACAGGTCATGTGACGTGGAATCTTACCAGCAAAGAATCTCCCGTGCAGGGCATTGACGGCAGCCATGGCGGCTGGGATCGAAGGACACTTGACATAGACGTTTCCCTGGAAACAGCAGAGGTCAAAGGTCATCGCAGTGAAAGTAAACAAAACCAAAAGTGAAAGAAACAAAAGTCAGACTTTAGGAACAAACGAAGGTCAGAGTCAGGAAAATAAAAGCTTTGCCCCAACAAACTTCACTCTCTCCACCGCGGCCGCAGCAAGGAGCTCACGACTACCGGCTGAGTCGATAAGGTCAGAGGTAAGAGGTCAGGTTCTTACCTCAGTGGAGTTTTTGTCAACGTAAATGTGAACAATGCCGCCATGTTTGTTACACTCCTCTATGACGTCATGCTGGATGTCCAGCTCCCACCCAGGAGCCTCCTCACTGAAACACACACACACACACAGGTCAGGTGAGGCCTACAGGTCCTCCTCCTCACCTGTGGACACACGTGGGCCGAGGTATTTACCTGCTGGGGTTAAACATGTTGGACAGCTGGAAGCAGTGCGTCGCCAGCGGCTGAGACGGGAGGTTCAGAGCAGGAGAGTTCATGTTCATGTTGAGAGTCGGGTTCATGGCCGCTGAAAGAATCCGACACTTCACATCAGTGAACAGGAACCAACCAGCAGCCAACAGGTGTGACACGAGTTTCTCGTGTTGCTCCAAATCACGTCAGTCATCTCAAGGAGCTTTAGATGTAAATAATACAGACAAACCCCAATAATCATACGAGACCCTATGAGCATGTTACTATGAGGAAGGAAACTCCAGGCACGTTTTTAGCATCTACGTGGATGTTAAAATCACCCACAATAATTATTTTATCTGAAATCAACTAAATCAGATAAAAGTCTGAGAAATCAGACAAACTCTGTGTAAGGCCCAGGTGGACGATAGATGATAACAAGTAAGACTGGTTTCTGAGTTTCACAGCTGGGGTGGACGAGGCGAAGCATCAGGCTTTCAAATGAATTAAAAGTCTGTCTGGGTCTTTCATTAATTAACAGGCTGGTGTGAAAAATTGCTGCCACACCTCCCCCTCGGCCTGTGCTTCGAGGTTTCTGGTAGTTAGAATGACTCGGGGGTGTTGATTCATTTAAACTAACATAATCATCCTGCTGCAACCAGGTTTCTGTGAGGCAGAGTAAATCGATTTGTTGATCAATTATTAAGTCATGTAATAGGGATGACCGATCACATATTACGTATCAGTCCCATACTGACCTAAATTACTGGATTGGATATTGGAAAGAAACAAAAAATGTAATCCGATCCATTAAATATCACAAAAGCACCTCACAAAACTTGCGACATGGCGTAACTCAGCTCATAACCTCAGCACGTCGGAGCAGTGTGCCTCACGTGATAGAGCGGCTGTGGCGTGCGAGACCTGTTGGCGCTCTGGTTGAGTATTTGTAGCCTCGCTACCAAACCGGCATTTCATCTCCGAGGAAGTTATCCCAGAGAAGTAAAGCAAGTGTGTAAGTTCATCTCTGAATGTTTGTAAAGCATTCCCACGTTAAGCTTAACAACCGATATATGGAGCGACTGCCTCTCCTGCTGCTACTTCAATGTGAAACTGATCAATGATCAGCTGATCGGCTTTTCTGTCGCGAGTCCGTCTCTCTCGTTTGTTTTTGGCCCACTTTGCACCAGAAAGAGGAAACCAGCGGCTGAACAACAGCAGCACGTTTAAGCTTGATCAGCTGTTGTTAGAATTTATTTAATATTACTTTCTACTCCAGGATCTTTTTCTACGCAGCTGACGGCTGGTAACTGTGCAGGGTTTAGCCAGGGGGGCCGATAGGGCATGAACAGGGAAAAGGGGGCACAAAGACATACTTTTCTTTCTTATTCTCATTTAAAATGTCGAGCTTTTAACAAATAATTATCTGAATCTTACAACCAGTTTGAATCTGATGTAAAATGTATAGAAGTCCATTACTGTATATATAATATACCCCAGTAAGCTGTAGTACTTTTTCCTTTGGGAACCGTCTGTGCAGTCTGCAGTTCTGCTGAAGAAAGATGTTGAATCTATTTAATTACTGTAGAAAAATAATTGATTTCTGTGCATTTTTTTTAACATGTGCATTAAATTAAGGTTGATTACGTCGATTAAGCATCACGAGGTGGGGGGTGGTTCCCTATTTTTTTTTTGCTCAGAGTGTGCAAGCCTGTTGGTTAGGTTGCTTAATATTTCCACTAAGTAAAACACCAGAATAGGGAGGATGCTGCAGGTTTACGTTTGTTAGATTGATCAGTTTTGCTGATCTGTGACATATTTTGGCTGCAGTGTATTTCTTGCATACAGGTTTAACAGAATAGCTTTAGTTTAGTTTTTTAAACTTGAGTATGAACTTATACAAAATGCAGCAAGATATAAAAAAAAACTGTTTTATTGATTTAAAAAACAAAACAAAAAAAACACACTATATCGGATTCATATCGGTATCGGCAGATATCCAAATTTATGACGTCGGTATCGGACATAAAAAAGTGGTATTGTGCCATCTCTATCGCGTACTAACAGAGACTTGGAGGAGAGAGACCTAATATTTAATAATCCACATTTCACTGTTTTACTCTTTGGAGCTGACAGTCTCTATGGAGATGGGGTTTCAGGGGGGTTTGGGAGAGAGGTGTGTCAGACTGCAGCTCTGCTTCCTGTCCTGACTCTGTCACATTTTGGGGGGTTTAATAAATTTGGCCAGATTTCTGGAAATGAGAGCTGCTCATCTCCAAAGTGGGATGGATGCCGTCTCTCCTAAAGCCCACGTTGTCGTTACCTGTCACTGCAGCCATGGCTCCGATGGCAATAGCCCCACTCATCTGCAGAGCCTGCTGAGCAGCAGGAGGGATCTGCAGACCAGTACCTGCACACGCACACACAGAAGTCAGAGGTCACACAAACAGTCGGGGTTACAGGTGTGATTTCAGGTGTGACCTCAGGCTCACCCTCAGCCAGGCGGGCCATGAGCTGCAGCCTCCCGGTGGTTCCCAGGTCGATGCCGGTGTGTTCCAGCTCATCGCTGTCAAGGAGGGACGACGCCATGGAGATGTCGGTCCGCTCGGTCACGTGACCCACTTTCATGGGTCTCCCAGCTAACTCGAAGCCATTCAGCTGCTCCAGAGCGTTCTTGGCGCACTCTGCATCTGCAAACTGACATCAGAGCACATCGTGTGACGCCCGACACGTCATAACGGGCTCACCTGAATGTGACCAGGTGACCCACAGGTTCACCAATCAGAGGTTGGTGGTTCTGCTCACAGTCTCTGTCACTGGAATCAAACTCACGGTGATGAAGCCGTATCCTTTGGAGCGCTCCGTCTCGCTGTCCATCATCAACTGGATGCTCTCAATCTGAGACACACACACGGCATCAGAGGGTCACCTGAGAACAGCTGAGAGTGTGTGTGTGTGTGAGTGTGTGTGTTCGTCTCACCCGTCCAAATGGCTCAAAGATCCCTCGCAGCATCTCCTCGGTGATGTTGAAGTGCAGCGAGCCGACGTACAGCCTCATCGGTCCAGATGTCCCTTTTTGCAGATTGTTGGCTGCAGCAGCAGCAGCAGCAGCTCGGTTCTTCTCTGCCTGAAGACACACACACACACACACACACACACACACACACACTAAACTTCGAACATTTAGAATACTTTGATGTACCTGAACTTGAGCCTGTCTGTGTGTGTGTTCCTGTCTAGCTATCTTTGTGAGGACCAAAATCTGCATTCTACTATACTTGTGAGAACCAACAGTCTTGTGAGGACACACTCACGGTCCTCACAAGTTTGAAGACATTTTTGAGGCTCAAAATGTGGTTTTAGTGTCAGGGTTACAATTAGGTTTAGGGAATTGTGGCTTAGTTGTACTTGTTTTAAGCTTAGGTGCACGGTCCTAGCGGCCGACTGGACCCTTACTCTCCCTTCAATGTCCCAGTGTGGTTTATATGTTCCTCCTTTGTTTGCTTCCTGCGTCCTGCTGTGTCAGCCTTAGCCATCTGATCCTACAGTCTTAATACGTGAGCAATATAAGGGGAATACAGAGCTTTTGGTCCCCATTTTCTAATAATGCAACCAGTAGGGAAACAGTCTGAAATACTTAATATGTAACAAAACAATAAAAAAGGTCTTATCTCCAACAGGTGAGCCGATCCTCCCTCACCTCTATGGGGGGAATCTCACCCTCACTGAATTCAAGTTTTTATTACATTTTTTTGTTTTATTTGTGTGTTAGTAAACACAGCACTCACACTACATTAGTTTTGGTTGAACTCTTTATTCACACATCAATGTCAGTACTTTCTTAAGCGAGGGAAGATCAGCTCACCTGTCAGTGTCAGAATTAGCCACCAATCCTGGCTACTTTTATTCTATAAAAAAAAACTATAAAAACCAATAAAATTATAAAAATTATTAATAAATAATAAAAGAACAGACCTGTCCCATCCCCCTTTACACCAAATTGCATTAAAACACTTTTTAAAAAAAAACCTTTTGCACAGGGTCAGGGGCTGGGAAAGCATTATGTCAATGAAGGTCCTCACTGAGATAGTTAAACGGGGTTGTGTGTGTGTGTACCTGTGAGGCCTGTACAATGATGGGAACTCCCAGCAGCCTTTGTCCCGTCAGCCCAATGGCCAGAGGAACTGAACTTGCCTCCACGAACTCTATGTAGGCGATGCCCTTTGACCTGCGGGAGTTCCTGTCTGAGATCATCCTGACGTCCCGAACCTAAACACAGGAGCAACATTAGTTGCCATAGGAACCAACCAGCCGATCCACCGGAGTAATCAGAGTAAAGCCAGTGCAGAGGTAGGGATCGCCGGGACGTTCCCCTGACGGGACCGGCCGCGCCGCGGTTCACATTTCATTAGTATCCATCGTCTGTCTAACATACATATGCATTATGTTTACTGTGTAACCATTCTGCATATGGAGCTCACGCGTCACACACTCGGCCTGTCCCAGAGCGCCGTGTCCTTCCACCGAGGAGCTGACAGCGATCAAGTAAAAAGCTCACACAGCAGAAACATAACTATGGATTCGATGGTGTTCACAGCGTACGTGTGAACTATCACGTATCATAACAGGAAGTGATATCACTTCCCTAAGGTTTAAACCCCTCCAAGGCCTATTACAGTTCTGATTTTTCCAAGTAGAGTAGATTTGAAAACCCTTTCCACGCCGATGGTGGAACGAGTGGGCGGGCTTGAGGGTCCGACTGCTCGCAGATACGATCGGCCGAGGCTCGAGCGCACGGCGGCGACATTCTGTCTCCACCGTTTTCTGTGACCAAACACAAACGTACACTCTGTAGCGTGAACGAGTAAAATAGAAGCAATGAATCAAAAATCACGACAAGAAGAACTCCACCAACCAGAGAAAAGAGAAGTGAAGGAGCGCCCGCGGTGAGCCACGAAAGCATTGAAGGTTTAAACCCCACCAATCAGACGACGCCTGTGGTCAGCACGCGGCGGAAGTGGGAAGAAGAAACTACCCGTGACTTGCAGTCACCCCTACACGCTGAGGAGGCGCTGCAGCAGGCCCACGATAGAAACAGGAAGTTGGCGTCTCACCTTCCCCACCGCAGAGAAAAACTCCTCCAAGTCTCGGGGGCGGATGCGGGCGGCGAGCTGCATGCAGAACACCGTGCGGGCGTCTCGCTCCTCGGGCGTCAGGTTATCGATGGGCTGCCTGCAGAAAGAACGCCATCAACACCAGTTATTGATCCCGTGAGACAGGCACAGACTCCTCCCCTCAGACCCACGCTCTCACCTGATTGGACTCTTCTCCTTCCTGACGGGACTCTTACTCCTCGACCGCCGCCGGCTGAAACATGCACACAGGGTTCTACTGCAGATTCTACTGTTCTACTGAACACTTCCTCTACAGTTTTCAAGTTAAAAGCCTTCCTCTGTGTTAGAGCTGCCACAAACGATTATTTTGATCGTCGACTAGTCACCGATTATTTTTGCGATTAGTCGACTAATCAGATCATCATCCATTGGACGTAAAACGTACAGCTTATTGCACCAGCAGCATCTGCTCTTATATAACTATCATTAGCTTACAGCTTTAAGTGTTTAAGGTATGTGCTAACTAAAAATAAAGACAAGATGATAGTTTATTAAAGTTTAATGAAATTTGCAGATTGTTTCGGTGAAGTTTAATAAACTCCTTGCTTTCTAAAATATAACAGGACACCGGAGTAAATTCTCGAGCATCTCACACTTCTGATAATCAGCTGTCTGCTTGACGTTTATTCAGCTGTGTAAAAACTATAACTTTAATCTCAGCCAAACCGATTTACTCAGGAACAAATAAAATACTGAAAAAGCCAAACAATAACATTTAAGTTATCTAAGTGAAAGACGGCGGTGGGTTTGAAAACGATCTGCCGGGAGTCCGGTGTTCTCATGGCTCTAGTTAGCCTAGCCCCCGGCTAGCTATCGAGCTAGTGGGTAACAGACGTCTCCGAAAACGTCGGAGCGCTTTCGAACATATGTTAAACGTTTATTTTGTGACCCAGAAAGAATAATGAGAGTAATATTAAAACTAACTAGCTGCCGCCATTGTTGGAAACTGAGCTGGGCCGCGCTATGAATTCTGGGATAGGTTGGGCCACGAAGGACACACCCAACTCATCCTTCAAATCTGCTGAAATGAAGGGCGCATTTGTTGGAGTCTTCGAATTTGGACTATCTTCGTCGTGTCGCTGTAACGTAATCAGCCTACAAATGCGGGCACAGGAGGATGCGGTTCCTGAATTTGGACACAGCTTCTTCTTCTTCGGGGTTTAACGGCAGCTGGCATCCTTGTACATGCAGTGCTGCCATCTTCTGTTTCAGTCCGTTATTACACTCTTAAATCCTGCTACTTATTCCTGCGTCTTCTGGGATCTTACAAAGCTTCAAACGACGCGTCGACTATTAAATTAGTCGTCGACGATCTAAATAGTCGACTAATCGTGGCAGCCCTACTCTGTGTGTTAGCTTTTAATGTAAAAAAAAAAAAAAACACCAGGAAGCAACTTACTGCTTGTGGTGGTCTCTGTAGCGCCCACCGCGCTCTCTGCTGCGGCGGTGCTCTCTGCTGCGGCTACGACTCCTCCGCCTGTCTCGGCTGCGGCTACGTTTGCGCTCCCGACTCCGGCTCCTCTTCCTGTCTCGACTCCGGCTGCGCTTCCTGTCGCAGCTGCGACTGCGGCTGCGTTTCTTCCTGCGAGACACACGGCAGCCAATCAGAACACGTCCCGACGGTCACGCTTTCAGTCTGAGATGGTTTGCACACGTGCAGAGGAGAGTGGATATATTGGATGACAAACGATGAAGACGGTACGACGGCGTGTCAAGGCCACGTCAAGACAACGTGGAGATGTGCTGGTGTTTCAGGACAAACTGCCTCCAGGGTCGTGAGGTCATACTTCTGTTTTAGTAACAAGGAAGTGATTTCTCCTATAGCGCACAGACGCGGCGTGGTGATCGGCGTCAGGACGCTGAAGAGAAGGTGCAGATGCACGGTTACCAATGGTTACAGCCTGGCGCAGTAAATGGGATGGATGTTGCATCACAATAAGAGCTGATGAGTTTGTCTCGCTCATCTTTGTGTAGCGCCTACAGCGGCCGTCTTGAAACAATAGTCATCTCCACATTTCGCCTTTTTTCTCAAAATGATCAATTTTGTTCTTGACGTGGCGCCAACACGCCGTCCTAAGATGGAGCTGCCAAGCAGGAGGAAGAGAAGAAGAGGAGGTGAAGGAGGATATGCAGAGGACTGATGTGACAGAGGAGGATGCTGGGATAGGAGGAGAAGGAGGCAGATGATTGGCTGTGGATGTGCAGGCAGGTGAATACCTCTTGGAGCGCTCGTCCTGTCCGTTGGGGCTCGAGATTTTGGCGTCCTCCTAAGCGGGGTCGACAGAGAACAGCATGAGGTGGTGTCAGGGAGTGTAGGGGGTGGGGGGGACAGGAGAAAATATAAACAGTTTAATGAGCGTCATTCAAACAGGAGGGGGAGGGGCTGTGTGTGTGTGTGTGTGTGTGTGTGTGTGTGTGTGTGTGTGTGTGTGTGTGTGTGTGTGTGTGTGTGTGTGTGTGTGTCAGACACACACACTCCAAAGTCCAGCTGCTCTTCAGGTGTGTGAAACTCCTGTGACGCCCTGAAGCAGACAGGAGGATTACAGCCTTGTTTCCACTCGCACCTTCTCTACTCGCTCGGGTTTTAGGGTTTTCCAGGAACTGCAAGTACCTGGTACCAAAAAAGTACCTGGTACTGTACTCTTTTAATACCTACTTGGCCGGGGATCCAGGAGAGCAGATCCAAAACTGTGATGTCATCAGACTGCATGCCAGCAATTGGCCAGTGAGCGGCATCACTCGATGAGTCACAAGAGCGTCTCCCACACAAAAATCAAACGCGCCATATTTTTAAACCAGACAACGCTGCACAAACCATCCCGCCGTGCAGCGGCGAGGACGCCATCCTCCGCTGTTACGTTGATCGTGTCACATACGAATGACACTACGAGACTTTCGGCCACGTTTCTATAGCAACACGTCGAGGCGCTACTTGTAATGGAAAACAACAGAAAACGAGCTGAGTGGAGCAGGTAGTAGTGGAAAAGAGGCATTAGTCACTCAGAGCCAAGAACCAGAACCAGAGCTTAGGACACGCCCTCACCTGCACTACATAAATAATATCTGATTAAACTGAATAGCTGCACACCTGTGTGAAGTCACACCTGTGTTGTGCAAGGTCACACTGTGCACTTCCTGCAGAGCTGCTGCTCTAAATCGCGGTGCTTCCCTCTGGCAGAGAGCAACGTTGCTGCTCACCTGCACACAGGTAGGCCCCACCCACCCCCATGTCCTGACCACCCCCACGCTAAGCTAAGCTAACTCTTCGACTTCATCTCCCAGAATCCTCTGCACTACCTCACCAGTGGAGGGGGTCGGGATGAGGGGGTCGGACCAGAAGCAGGTGACAGTTTAACCAAGGGAACTACAGTCATGTTACCATGGGCACCAGAGTACAGCAATGCATGATGGGGACTTTTACTACCTTCTGAGTGAGACAGATCACAGTGGCTTTCAGGGGAGCAGAGGTGAGAAATCGTTAGGCAAGTCTACAAAGAGAGATAGATGTGCGTTTAATTATGTGAAGGACGCGTCATCATCAACATCATCATCAGGGTCAGCCGCGCTCTGCTGCTCACAGCGCCACAGCGGATTTCAGGCAGTGTTTGGTCACATGATCACGTATCAGCTGAACCAGCAGCCAGCAGGCGGGCTGTGCTTCGTCTTCATATTCATCATCATTTATAAACAACGGTGAATGTTAAGCAAATGAAACCCAGCGTTAAAAAACGGTGACATTTTATTGGTCGACGCAAAAATGTATGAACACGGAGGAAAATCACAAACGTAACGGCTCGACCGTGACATGAGTGAAGATCAGAGAGGAGACAGGGGGAGGGGCTTAGCGGCCAGAGGTTTTCCATGTTGAAAGGTTTTTCCTTGCCACTGTCACCACGTGTGTGCACACGGGGGGGGGGGCGCGTCTCTGTGCCACTGTCCTTACCTTACAGCACCTGTATACGACTGCTGGTGTTCTACAAATAAAGTGGAATTGAACTGAGCTGAGGTTTTTCATGTTGAGGAAAATATCTGAAGGGCGAGGGAGGGCGAGGGAGGGCGCTGCAGGCCCGCTAACCAAAATAATCCAGTGTGAGCTCAGGTTCAAGTGTTTGTCTCTGAAAACAGCGAGGCAGATACACGAGAGGAGGCTGAAGGAGAATCAGTCTGCTTTGGATTTAACAAATAACTCTTGTGACAGAAACCAGTGAGCACTGTGCAAAGGTCTGAGGGTCTGAGGATTAGGACTCAGGTGGAGCTCGGGATTCATCTACAGGAGAGCTGCATCATTACAAACTGAAGTCTGTGTGAACAGGTGACCTGGACGATGTGCAGAAGTACAGGAACGCCATTTACCGTCTGATCACGAGCCGTCCCACTTACCATGTTACTGTACGAGCCGCCCACGCACTCATCCGATTTCCATCTACTCTATTAAACAAGGCGGGACTCTTTCACTGTTAGTCTGAGCAGTTTGCAGTAAACTCTGTCTCACAGACTTTTTCTTTTGGGCATTTTTAAACGGGCTGTTCCCATTTCTATGACCTCCATAAAACATCAGGGTCACAACACGTTGTGGCGAAGTAAGATGCACATTTTGTAGTCCATTGTCTGCACGTCTGCAGTTTTAACATGGCAGACATCCGGCGCCACGCTGTTAATGAGAGAAGAGCGTGAGGTCATTTCAGTTCTCTGTGCACGGCTCCTCTCTTTTCCTAAGTCCTCAACACGGAAAAGTGAAAGTGGTTAGGAATAGGAGATGGGATGGACTTTTGGAACGCAGCCCTGGTGTCAGTCTAGATCCCTGTGGAAGGTCCAGAGAGGAAGTGATGTCAAAGAGCCTTAACGCTGCCAGTAGGTGAAGGAGGAGTTACAAATGAACTTTGAGCTGACATAGTTTTGTTCATTTTCCAGCTCGCTGCGCGACCAATTACTCTGCAGAACTCTGCAGGTGAGCAGCAGTGGGTGGAGCAGCAGAGTTCGGCTGACAGTCTCATGAGCAAAGGACAAACAGACTCTCACCTTCTTGTATGGCGCCTCCAGCATCGCCTCGATGTCCAGGTCATCTGCCATCTTTCTACCTGCGCACCTACACATGCACACGCCGAGATAAAGAGTTTAATCACCTGTCACAGCTGTCCAATAGGTACAAGTTAAATCCATTACCAGCTTATCAGTATCAGTTACCATGGTGACCAAACAGGTAAACAAAAATACCTGGCGACACATGTGTCTGACGTCACTGTTACGCCTGTCAGAATCTACTTAAAGTGTAGAAAACATCATCTGATGACGGGATCAGCAGGTAAACGTTACACCTGGACTCCCGGAGGCTCAGCGTAGCATGACTCAGACAGGTGAACAGCACATGTCTGTGAGCCTAACGTTAGCCTCTCAGGTGAACACGCGCTCAGTGACCCCCCCCCCAGGCCGGAAAACCACCATCGGTGAGTCCGGTGTTTGCGCGGGCTCGGCCGGGAGGCTCCAGGTGAGTGTCACCTGAGTCCTCCACAGCAAGCAGCAAGCTCAGCATGCTAACAGGAGCGGGCCTTCCGCCGTTTCTCCGTGCTAGCGGGCTCCGAGTCGGGCTGAAGCCCGGCGGACAGGCCAGTACCGGGCTTACCTGGATGCAGAGTGGCTCGGCGGGTGTCAGCGAGCAAAACGTGTCTGTGTCCGGGTAACGGAGCCTCTCCGGTGCTCGTCCGGGGGACGCTTCTCTTAGCTATAATGGCGAACGACGGGAGGGCTAGTGTTCTCGCGAGATCTGGATACAGCGAGATCAAAACAAAACAGCCGCGGAGTTACAGAAACTAAAAACTGTGAGACAAACTGAAGCAGTTTGACTTTGACCACGTTAATAAACAGCCAATTAGAGGGCGACACCTTTCGCTCGGGACACGCCTCCCTGAATCTGCCGTTCACAAACACCGCAGCCAAGAATTCAAAATACTAAAGTACTATAAAAATGTCTTTATTATTTCCATCCGTTTCTAGGCTACCCAATCCAAAAATATGACTACGTCAGCTCCCTTTCAACAGTATCCACACGTGGAAGAGCTGCAACAATCTCTCATGATCACAAAACATGTGAATGGAAATAAAAGGATGAATACCAAAAGAAAAGATTCAAATGAGCTCCATGATGGAGCCGCAGAGCAGAGGGAACCTGCTTTCATCATCATCACGATGAAGACTTAAAGACACTCAGTCACACCTGTTCTCACGTGAGTTCTCGAAGAGGTTCTACGTCCTTTGATCTGCACGGTCAGAACATAAAACCCTTCAAACAAACCATCGCTGTGTGGAAATGATGAGTGTGCTGTGGTGCAGTGATACAGAAGTCACAACAAACAGGCAGATTCAGGTGTGTTCACCTTTATTAGAAACAGAAAATCACCTGCAACGCACAGGTATGGCAGCATTTCATCAAAGCATGTAAAAACTCAGAGTGTGAACTTCATTCAAACACAGGCATTCAGGTCCAATCATGTACCTGAAGGCCTGGGGTCAAAGGTCAGTGAATGACCGTTCCTTGACACCTTTCAGCTGATCACCACCTGTCATGGAGCTGGACAGGTGAGGGTGAGAGGCTGGCAGAGAGCTCACATTTCTTCTTTCTTCAGTCATTAAAGTCTTTTAACGGAAAACACAGATTCTATTCGACGCCTCATGACCTTTTATGTGACATCACCATTTCATGACCTCATAAGCGTCTCACGCCAGCCAATTAGATGTCATCCTGCTCCGCTCGCTCTCTAGAGGAAACCCACCTGCTGACGATCACTTCCTGTGGAGACAAAACTACATCACTAAAGTGTTTCACCAGCAGGCAACCCTAAACCCCGCCCCCATTACTAGCAACTTGGTCATTGAGGCGGAGCTTCTATTCATCGAGTCACATGAGTCCTCATCAGCTCTGCTCGGCTGATTGGCTGCTCTGCTCTGGTCTCACTCTTTATTTGCAGATGGCTAACGTGGCTAACGGGTAATTGCTCTTAGTTAAGTAGCTCATGCTAACATGTTAACATCCCTGATAACAGGTTGATACGGCAGTGTTGCTGAAACAGGAGCTTTACTGAACCCTGACACTCCTCCTGAAGTGTTGATCAGTGTGATGGACGCTAATGACCTCAGCTGTTACTGAGGGGTGGAGCTGCATGAAGTTGACCTAAAAACCGAAATGTTGGGATGGAAGCAGCTCCTAACCCTGGGTTTCAGCTCCATGGCAACCACTGCTTCTACATCCATGTTCTACGGCTCATCGGGCTCTCAGGTTCAGAGGCAGCGTCTCAAAGGTCACGTGGGTCCTTCCACACTGGCTCCAGGACTATCTCGGGGTGTGATTCAGGGTCTCGTCCTGGTGGGACACGGTCAGAACAACAGGGAGAACGACCAAGCTGCTGCATGGAATGGACCATGTAGGATCTGATGACATCAGTGTCTGAACGGTGCACATCTTGAATCTTCACAGGCCTGAAGTTTAGGAAGAGCAGAGGCTTCACTTAAAGTGTCAGAGCACTGATATGTGGTCGGAGGTTTCATATTGTCCAATGAGGAATATCTGACCTGAAGGACATCAGCATCAACAATCCCAGGAAATTGATTCTATTCATCTGGATGTACCGTTTTCGGTGGGAGGAGCTAACACTGGGTTCATGATCAGTTGATTTATAATGCACAGACTAACAGTCACAAAGCGAGACAGGTGCAGAAGCCGGGTATGAGTTTGGTGCCCGTTCATAGGGTCGGGGAGCTGCAGTCAGCTGAGCCTGAAGAAGTCACCTGATAATGACGGTTCTCCCACTGACTACATCCAGGTGAACAGAATCAACATTTTGGGATTTCCTCCCCTGAATGATTGAACATCAAGACACGACAGGGAGTTTGAACATTTTGTCTTCTCCTCGTCTAAAATAAGGCACGGTCATTCCAGCTCCATGTTATCCTGCTTAGAGGAGCTCCATGAGTGGTTCACGCATCTGCCTAAAGAGTGAAAGATGCCAGTTCGATGCCTTTAGAGTCAGTCATGAAAAAATGTCCCAAATGAAACACGCTGTGGCCACGGCGCCCCCCGCTGCTGTGTGCAGAAGGCATCAGCTCTGCATGAGTCACAGATCAAAATAATCCTTCTTTATCTGATCCTGTTTTAGCTGTTGGGAGCTGTTTTAGCCCCCCCTATTATCGATAGTTTCAGTTCTGGTTTCTTACCTGGACCTTCAGCTTTCTCAGACACACAGGTGAGTCCAGCTCAGCCTCTGATAGGTCGGCTGGATAGATGATGTAGCACAGCATCAGCTCCTATAAGACAAACACAGGCGGTTCTCTGAGGAAACCAAGAGCAGAGAGTTCGGTCCACGCGGGATCGCTCTGATGGCGTGTACCTTCGACACGTTGGCGGTAATCCTGCTGAGAGCTGCCAGAGAACGCCACGAAAACGGGCGCAACGGTGAGGCCTTGAATGCATCGTCAGCCCGTTCTATTACCACAGAGTAGCTACAGGAAGAGGATGGAGACAAAGTTATGGACCCTAAGAATAATCAGAGAGGTCAAAGGTCACGAGTTTAAAACAGAAAATATGTGAAATACTTTGAAAACAAAGATGCTTCCCTAAGATACGCCCTCCATAGAATCACCGCTGTGTGTGTGTTTGCTACCTGGCGTGGTAGAAAGGTGGTCCTTTCCTGTACAACACTGAAAACAAACACAGCATGATCAGATATCACACCTGGGGTTCGTTCTTCGTACCTCGCTAAGTAGGTTAGCCGGATTAGATTGTTGACGATTTTGCGTGATCCCGGATCGTTCGGTTCCCCGAAGCTCATCCGGGACTTGCTGTCATAGCAACAGATCCGTAAGCGTAAACCTGCTCGGGAGCAGGTTTACTTTATGTAAACAGGATTAGATCGCGGCCACGCAGGTATGCCCGCGTCATTCATACGAAAGCAACAGCGATATTCCACCACTGTTTCACCATAAATAAATAACATCAATGTAACTAAAGATAATGCAGCACTTGATCCTTTTATTGATGTCACACACATACATACAGGTCATTTCCTAAAAAAGGGAAATGTACTATTAACATTCTATTACATGTATGTGATTATTACAGATGTAATTCATATTTCAGAGTAGTAATTGTAAATTACTTCATGTAATCAAGATGAGAGACCACGGCTATAAAAGCGAAGGTGGATTTGGGAAGCCTGTCGCAGCCATATCCTGTCCGTTTACGCGAGCAACCCATTGCGGAAGGTGCAAGATTGATAAGGAGAGTCCTCAGAATTCAGCGTATATTGCGGGACAGACAGGATCCTTTAGCTCAGCGCGACAGTGTGCTCATAGAGAGATATCGATTTTCCCGTGAGGGTAACCAACTTGTTGACGAGGGGGTGCAGGAGCACCACCTGTCTTTGTTTGCTCTGCCCTTTTCTTGGTTGCTGTTATAAACAAACAGATTATTTCAGGGTCTCTTTCCAAGAGACTAAAAGCAATATAAGTGATAAATATTACCATTCTGTAGAATATTCTTATATTTCACTTTTACTTGTTCCCATGTTCTAGTGGGTCCTGTCGTGGCTCTAATGTGAAAGAGGATATAATGTAATGTAATATAATAAATTTACCCTACCACCTACTGGTGTTGGCCAGAGGGGCCGATGGCGCGATATGGCAGCCTGGCTTCTGTCAGTCTGCCCCAGGGCAGCTGTGGCTACACCTGTAGCTGCCTCCACCAGTGTGTGAATGTGAGAGTGAATGAATAGTGGCATTGTAAAACGCTTTGGGTGCCTTGAAAAGCGCTATATAAATCCAATCCATCATTATTATTATTATTATTATTATTATTATTATTATTATTAAATTACTTACGAGTTTAATTTGTCAGCAACTTTCTGCCAGCCCTCTCTCCTTGCTTTTGCAGCCTTTGCAGTGTTCCCTTGCGTTTTAATTAAACTCTGAAACTCCTGAAATCCCTCACTCAAGAGTTCTTGCTCTGCTGCCGAAAAATACCGAGCGCGCTCCATCGACATTTTCGCCGACCAATCAAAGGGTTGCCGATCAATGTTTCTACTATCGATGCGTAGCCCCTGTTAAGCCACCCAGTGATCTCACATTACTTCATCCAGCTATACTAATCGTCAACAGCAGGTGTGTTCGGAGCACCGGAATAGCGAGCTCAAAGTTAGCGCGATGATTTGATCTTGGATGTAGTAAGCAAGGTACGAAGAACGGACCCCTGGCCAGTCATATTTTAGACTCCGCCCATGAGTTTAGGCTCCATCTCTGGGGTTCATTCACGTTTTCTGACTAATAGCAAGTAGAGCAGGGCGATATGGCCAAAAATATTTATCACGATATATATTTGAAAATTTGCGATAACGATATAACTGACGATATAATTGATGTGAGACAAAATACAACTCCACAACTTTACTAGCGCAAAAAAAACCAACAACATCCATTTATTTTCACTTAAACAAGCAGCTGTTTTTATGCATTAAAGCTTTATAAAAATGTAACAGTGCAAATGCAAATTCCTTGCTGAAAGTTTGACCAAAAGGCATTTCCAGTAGAAATGGGCTGACATATCCTGAGCATAACCATGTATAATATCCACTGAAGTTAAAAAGAGGTGCTTTGCAACATTAAACTGCAGTGTGCAGTACGTATTTTTCGGACCATAAGGTGCACGGGATTATAAGGCACATTAAGCGAAACAAAGCAGTCAGATAAATCAAACTTTATTAAACTCATTCTTCTTGCTTCCTCCACTTCTGTACCATTGATTCATTAATGTTGAATTCTCTGGCAGCTGCTCTATTCCCATGTTGTTGCAGTATATTAATGACTAACCTCGTATAGTGGATGGATTATCTCAGTTGTTCTCCTGACTGAAGTTTGGTCCGTTTACAGCATCCTGCCATGCGATTGCATTTGTCCCTAACCATCAGGATCCCTCACGTTAACTTTTATAAGTGGAAAAGTGTTAGTGTTCGTCCTCCAGCTTCACTGTTTATGTTATGCTAACATAGCTGTGTCGCTAACGATCACGTAGCACATCATTATATACCAGCTAGCCCAACTTCAGTAACCCTACAAACGTCACTGCTGTTTAGTTTCCTGTCTTCATTTATGTTGGAAGTGAAAGCAGAGCTGTACGTTTGAATGTTTCAGAAATCTCTCAGTCAGAACATGCTATGTCATGTTTAGGTGGAAACTAGCGAGCTAACTTCCTGCTAACTTCTAACTCCGCTGAATTTAATAAATCCTGTTTTCATGGATGCCTGGAAGTTAAACTTCATAGTTACACCTGGTAAAGCAGCAACGCTGATCATTTTATTACAGATGAAAGAATTTAGACAGTTTTTAACTCTCAGTGATGCTGCAGTGTTCGTTTGACTTTGGGACCTGAAAGGATGGAGTTTAGGACCCAGATCATTCCCAGATTTACGAGCACCTTAGTTCAACAAATACCGCTTGCATGTTCTACAAAAAAAAAAAAAAAAGTGCTTTGGTGGGTATCTGATGGACAAACACCAAACCAGTTCCACATCACTGAAGTGGCACCATTTTTACAAACCAATTCTGGTTCATCGGTTTTATTCAAAGATCTGCCGTGCTTTTTCGGCCATGTGCGTATGAAAACAAAAGCACTGCGCATGCACGTTTTACCCAAATTCTATCGCGATATTTCATTTTCTTATTGTTGCCTAACATTATACCGGTATTACCGTGAACGGTATGATATCGCCCAGCCCTAATAGCAACCCCTACCCAAGTGTTTGTGTGTTTGTCTTACTGAGGTCTACGCCATACTTGGCTCCGCCCCCTCCTTTAGGGACCCACCCCTTGCTGCGGAAGTGATGATAGACTGCATAGGAGCTGATGAAATCAGGACGCAGGGACCGAAATGTCCTCCACAGCTGCACGATGGACAGGGGTTCCTGACCAATCAGAGGTTAGTAGAGCAATAAGGTCAGAGTGGGAGGAGCTTTGAGTGAAACACATGAGGCGGAGAGAGAGAGACAGTTACCTGCTGCTGGTAGACGGACAGGCAGCCCAGACTGTAGACCAGGAAGAAGGCCTGAGGGCGACACAGACAAAGAAGCTGAACCTGTTGTGACCCCAACAGCAGCTCTGAACACCTCACTGACATCTCAGCTTGTTCAGGTGAAGCAGGAGCTCACTGCTGTCAAACCTGACGGAGTTGAGGATTGTTGGTAATGTAGGACCTGCTGTGTGTCTGACACCCCTGGAAGTAACTGTGAAACCTGCTCAGTGCAGCTGAAAGCCTGAAACCACACAACCTTCAGACAACCATCACCATTATCTACCTGTGGGAGTGGATGATGCTGTCATCGTGGAGGTGTCTAAATTCTTTCATCTGTAATAAAATCATCAGTGTTGCTGCTTTACCAGGTGTAACAATGAATTTTAACATCCAGGCATCCATGAAAACAGAATTTATGAAGTTTAGCAGAGTTAGAAGTTAGCAGGAAGTTAGCTCGCTAGCTTCCACCTAAACATGATATAGCATGTTCTGACAGAGATTCAAACGTACAGCTCTGCTGTCACTTCAGACATAAATGAAGACAGAAAGCTAAGCAGCAGTTTGTAGGGTTACTGAAGTTGGACTAGCTGGTATATGATGATGTGCTACGTGGTGGCTAGCGACACAGCTATGTTAGCATGACATAAAAACAAGAAGAAAAACAATATCTGAACACCTGAACCTGAAGTTCTACTTAAACAGCTGTTTGCTCAACTGGAAATCTCCCCCCCCCACACACACACACACACACACGTCAAACACGACTACATGAGGAAAACGATGCATTACCTCCTCCAGACTGAGCTGCAGGTACTCGGAGAGAAAGAACGGTGTCCGCCTCACCTCCCTGACCCCGCCTCCAGTCTGCGCGTACATACACAGTGATCAGATGTTAACTCCAGCTTCCTGCGATCATTAAAACAAGGACTGTTTTTCTCCTCCACCATGAAGACCCACCTCACTGTCAGAGACCACCAGGAGGAAACTAGGACCAGGAACCAGAGGAGCAGGATCAGGATCCGAGTCAGGATCACAGTCCAAACTGGAGTCGGAGTCCTGTTCTGAGCTGGAGGTGTTCACAGAGAACTGGTTCACACAAACTGAACTGCATCATCTGAATAAACCTAGACCACCTGACTGTGCTGAGAGCCATAACACGAGGAGAAACCACATGGACCCGTTTATGAACTTTGGCCTGAATGCCATTGTCTGCCTGCACAGATGTTTAGAGTCAAATTACTGACGATAATCGGCCAAATTCAGCCGAAGAAGCAACGACATAGTGTTTTCGTTTTAGGTTTTATTTGTCCTCTCATGTTTGTCAGGTAAAGGAAGCAGAATCTAAAATTGACTGATTTTTAAATGGACCCTGGGTGCAGTGAAACAAAACACTACCTGCAGCTTCTCTTGGCCTCCGGCTCGACCTCTGACCCCCGTCTTGACCTCTTCATCTGGGGGCTGACTCCTCCTTCTTGCTCCGGCTCCTCCTTCCCCCTTTCACCGTTCTCCTCTGCCTCCCCCTCCCCTCCCATCTGGTTCCTCACATCCTCCATTTGTATTGGCTGAGAAAGCCTGAGCAGGGTTTGATGAACAGCCTCTTCATCCCATCCCTGAGCAGACAGAGCTGACCCCACCCACTTGAGCAGCTCCTCATACCTGTGAGGTAAGAGGTGACATCACTGTGTGAGCAAACGACAACAGGAAGTGGTGTGATTAAGAATATAGACACGAAGTGGTGTCACTAACCTGGCCTGTGAGACCACAGGTAGAAACACGCCTTCGTGTTCTGTAACAGAAACAGAGACCAGCTGACTCCAGAGAGCAGCTCTGATTGGAGGAGGCCGGAGATGATGTCATTGTGCAGGTGTAAACTCACGCTCCCATTGGTTGGAGATGTTGTGCTCCGGTCTGGATCTGGACAGAACCCCTTTACCAAAGTAACCCTGAAAAGAGCACAGGTGTTCAGCTGTCAGCACCTGGCTGCACTAAGGTGGATACAGGCAGAGCAGTGGGCGGGACTAAGCCTCTTTCCAATTTGATTGGCTGAGCTGTGAGCACACATGAATGATTGTCATCTCTAAAACCTGAGCCCTGTTTCAGTCCAGGGCGTCGCTGTGGAGGACTATAAATCCCTCAGAGTACACACTGATAATAAACTGGACTGGGTTTTAAACACCTCTGCTCTCTACAGGAAGGGCCAGAACCTCTGGGGTCCTTCAACATCTGTCTGACAATGCTCAGGATTTTCTATGAGCCTGTTGTGGTCAGCGCTATCCTATGTGCTGTTGCATGCTGGGACAGCAGGTTGAGGGTCGCAGACGCCAACAGACTGAATAAACTGATCACAAGACCAGTAATGCTGTGGGGACGGAGCTGGACTCCGTTAGGATGGTGTCTGAGAGGCAGATGTTGTCCAAGACAAAGACAATGCTGGACAATCTCTCCCACCCACTCCATGACGTGCTGGCCAATCACAGGAACACGCTCAGTGGGAGACTGAGATTACCCATAATGCACCACTGAATGACACAAGAAGTCATTCCTGCCTGTGGCCATCTCTGTGCAACTCCATCTAATACACACACATGGTGGAGTAGTTACAGTGTTTGTACGTCCTCCAGTGAAAACAACGTTTTACAGGTTAGAGTGAAAAATGTCAATCATGTATATTTAATCTCTGTAATAATCTGGATATTTATCATTCAGCTATTTGTTTAGTAGTGCTATTTCTTATTTTTTGTGACTTTGTAATATATTGTATTTAATTTATATATTTAATTTAGTTGAGTCTTTTATTGTTCTTACTCTTATTAATAAAGGATTCTGATTTAGTCATAAGTGCATCAATTCAATTTTATTTATCCAGCGCCAAATCACAACAACAGTCACCTCAAAGTGCTTTATATTGTACAGTAGATGTACAATAATACATACAGAGACAAACCCAGCAATCATATGACCCCCTATGAGCAGCACCTTGGCGACAGTGGGAAGGAAAAACTCCCTTTTAACAGGAAGAAACCTCCGGGAGCAAATTGCTGATGCACCTCACACACTGCACCTGCTGGTCAGGATGTGACGTCAAATTGTGCGCTCGACACCAGGACCAGTGACAAACCAACTCTATTTCAGAAAGACACAACTTGTGTCCCAGCGGCCGGTGCTCACTGGAATAATTAATTATACTGGGACCTGGAGTGGAAGAAAATTTGGACCTTACCATAGAAAACTCCTGTTAGCCAACACAGTAAAGAAAATTCCTTTTAAAATCAAATAAAAATCATTCATTGTTTTGACCCCACCAGAACTTTTCTTGTAGGATATAAAAAAGACTGATGCTAACTGTTCATTTTGTTTCCTGTCAGAAAGAAGAGATTCCTCACGTGTCTTTGTTTATGTTCTTTATCTCTCCTGGCACGATTTCTGTGCCTTTGTTGTTTCTATGATCTATTCTGACCGCTCTCTCTGTTATGGAAAATATTGTTTGGCTTTTTTGACCCTGGAAATAAAGCAAACGAAGTTTATTTGATTCATTTACTAATCTTACTGGCTAAACCTCGTATACATCAATCAAAATTTTCTAAGGCAAACAAGGCAATATGTGCTTGTTTGATATGTTGTTTCCGCCCCAGGTTGTGTCTAACGGTCACTACACGGACCCCGTGACCGTCTGTGCCCGTGTTCTCACGCGCGGCTGTTAACTCTGCAGAGATGGGAGGGGCTCAGGTGAGGTGGGTGTGGTCAGACCTGGTCGTGGATCTTCTGGCTGTGTTCCGGATCACAGACCAGCACGTGCTGATTGAGGAGCTCTGCCTGGAAGTGGCTCCTCTCGCGCGGGGTGAGCGGCAGCGGAGCCTCGAACTCCTCCGTGACCCGGAGGCGGCGCCGGGGAGCCCGGAAGTCCGCGTACATGCTGCCTGGGGTCGAACCGGGCCGGGACTGCGGGTTTGGCACTGCTAGTTGTTAGCCTCCGCGCGGTTTGTTTGGCTGTGGCTTCACCGAATCTCTGTCCGACAGGAACTGTCGGTCTCCTCCGTGTAGTTCCACCTCCAGTTCTTCTTCTTTGTGTTTAACGGCGGTTGGCAACCAACGCAAAGGAGCATTACCGCCTCCTACTGTTCCGGAGTATGGGTCGGACAGTGAGTTCACAAGCTGTATCAAAAAAAACAAAAAAACAACAACCCTACACTCTGTCATAAACACCTATAGCCTTCAGAAACCCCACCAGTTCCCTCACCTGTGCCCTACTACCCTCCAACACACTCTTCAGATTAAATTCCCCAATTCCCCGCTCCTTCAATCTATTTTGCAGAACTGACCTCTCCACATCATAGCCCTTGCACCGCAGTATTACACGCTCTACTGTCTCCACCTCCTCCTGGCACACTCCACAAAGCCCCGTCTCATGTTCTCCTATCATCAGTAGTGTATTATTTAATGCACAATGTCCCAGTCTAAGCCTGGTAATGACCACCTCATCTCTCCTACTACCCCTATACAACCTACTCACTGCCACCTCCTTCTTAAGATGATACAATTGCCTGCCCGTACTCCCTGAATCCCACCGCTTCTGCCACTCCTGAACAACCTGCCTCCAAACAATACCTTTCGCTTCAGATCCACTGCTTGCAATTTCCATCTCAGTCCTATTTTTAGTCAACGCTCTTTTCGCCAACCTATCCACCTTTTCATTTCCACTGATCCCTACATGAGCTGGCACCCAAAGAAAGTGAATATTGCCACCACAACACCTTATTCTGCTGACAGTCTCCAGAATAGCATACAGCATGCCCTGCCTTGTCTTCGAACAAAACGATTGTAGACTTGAAAGAACAGCTGCCGAGTCAGAACATACTACCACCTGCCTGATTTTCGAACACTCTACCCATTTCAATGCTACCAAAATTGCTACCATTTCAACCGTGTACACTGCCAGTCCATCCGAAGTGCGTCTGTGTATTCCAATATTTTTTGACGGAACTGCTATTCCAAACCCTGTACTTCCAGTAACTGGACTTTTAGCACCATCCGTGAACACATGAATACACTCAGGGTATGCAGTCAACCTGTGAAAATGAAATGCTGAAACAAGATCGAATCTGCCTTTCAATGTTCTCTTCAGATCCAGCAAGTACCAGTCCACAGGAGGGGTCTCCAATAACCATGGGGGAACCACAGAGAACACTACTGCAGGACATATTTTAAGTTCATACACCTGACACTCCTTAGCCCACTGATTCCCCACCTTTCCAAAATGAGCCTTCTGACTTCTTCCATACTCCCAGCATTCCAAAAGTACCTCCTTTGTGGGATGTGCGTCACCATGACCACCAAGATGAACCCAGTAATTCACCGACACTTGCTTCCTCCTAAGATCTAGGGGCATTTCTCCCATCTCCACCTGTAGGGCACTGACTGGAGACATTTTAAAAGCTCCACAGCACACTCTAAGGGCTTCCGATTGCAGAACATCCAAACGTCTCAACACAGAAGGAGCTGCTGAACCATATGCCACACACCCATAATCAAAGACCGACCTAATTAATGCCTGGTAAAGTCTTTTCAAAGCAGAAGGGCTCGCTCCCCAACCCCTCCCAGCTACACACCTCATAACATTAATAACTTTTTTGCATTTGGTTTCAATCCGATCAATATGCTCCCGCCATGTCAGTCTCGAATCAAACACAACACCTAAGTACTTAAAAGAGCTCACTTTCCCAATTACCTTGTCATACAGTGTCAATGTCAAAGTCTCACTCACTTTTCTTTTGGTAAAGAACACACAGTTCTTCTTCTTCTTCTTCTTCTTCTTTCCCCGTAACCGCCCCCTGCGGGCTCCTGTCATCCTTAATCTGACGAACACTTCCTGTCAGGCTAAAAACGGAAGCTGTCCCTCCGGTAATGAATCGATCCATCCACGCTGCCAGCACCACCTGTGTGGATGCACTCCATCCATCTGCCACTAAAAGCCTCTGAAACAGGGGCGGATCTACGAGGTGGCACCCTAAAATAATCTCTCGACCAGTGTTGGTCAAGTTACTTGAAAAAAGTAATCAGTAACTAATTACTGATTACTTCCCCAAAAAAGTAATCCCGTTACTTTACTACGGTGGCCCCTAGAGACAAAGCACGTACAAACTCCAAAACACTTGCAAACTCTAAAACACATGCAAATTCCAAAACACATGCAAACTCCAAAACACTTGCAAACTCTAAAACACATGCAAACTCCAAAAGACTTGCAAACTAAAAAACACATGCAAACTCCAAAACACGTTCAAACTCCAAAACACATGCAAAATCCAAAACACTTGGAAACTAAAAAACACATGCAAACTCCAAAACACGTACAAACTCCAAAACACATGCAAACTCCAAAACACGTACAAACTCCAAAACACATGCAAAATCCAAAACACGTACAAACTCCAAAACACATGCAAACTCCAAAACACGTACAAACTCCAAAACACATGCAAAATCCAAAACACTTGCAAACTAAAAAACACATGCAAACTCCAAAACACGTACAAACTCCAAAACACATGCAAAATCCAAAACACGTACAAACTCCAAAACACATGCAAAATCCAAAACACGTACAAACTCCAAAACACTTGCAAAATCCAAAACACTTGCAAACTAAAAAACACATGCAAACTCCAAAACACGTACAAACTCCAAAACACTTGCAAAATCCAAAACACTTGCAAACTAAAAAACACATGCAAATTCCAAAACACGTACAAATTCCAAAACACTTGCAAAATCCAAAACACGTACAAATTCCAAAACACGTACAAATTCCAAAACACTTGCAAACTAAAAAACACATACAAATTCCAAAACACGTACAAATTCCAAAACACTTGCAAAATCCAAAACACATACAAATTCCAAAACACGTACAAATTCCAAAACACGTACAAATTCCAAAACACTTGCAAAATCCAAAACACGTACAAATTCCAAAACACATACAAATTCCAAAACACGTACAAATTCCAAAACACTTGCAAAATCCAAAACACTTGCAAACTCAAAAACACATGCAAATTCCAAAACACAACGGAAGTGCTCCAGGACGCTAGGGGCAGTGTTGAGCTTTTGTTACCTAGTAACTACACAAGCCAGGAAGTACCAATGACCGGATTTGGGGTTTGCAGCCTTAAAGGCCGCATTTTATGGCCGATTACGTCACAGCGACAAGAGAAGGCTTTCCCAATTCAAAGGCTGCTCGAAATGCGGCCCTCAAATGCGTCCATAATTTCCCTTCATGGCCCAACATATCCCAGACTTCATAGTGCGGTGGTGGTGTGGATAATTTTGCCGAAAAAAAAAAACGGTGGAAGCGGAGCGGAGGAAGAGTAAACTTTCAGAAGTAAGTACTGAATATTATGTCACTTATTTATGCGCAAATATTTTTTTAATGAAGAACATTAAACCATTATTGTTGGCCACATGTCGGGAAAGTTATGTGACATTAGTCATGTCTGTACTTTCAGAATTAACTTGGTTTTAAAGCCTTTACTTTAAAAAATATATATATAGTCGACCTTAATCTGACAGAGAATGTGATGATTTTGTGGATAATTAAAGTCAGTCATATATCCACAAACACAACAAGCTGAAAGTCAGTGATGCTGCTCGGTTTGCAGTCCTGAATATCACAGCACAAGGAAGATTCACTGCACTGTTAATGTGAGCTATGTTATATTGCTGCCTCTGTTCGGTGGTGTCGAGCCAAACGCACTTTAACGTGTGTTTGAACGAGCTGACGGTTCACTCGTTAAGCTGAAAGAAAGATGCTTTAATCACAGCAGTCACACATGTGTGTCCACTGCACCATCTGGGAACGCCTCTTGTTTCGTAATAACACAAACACTAAATCCTCCTTCTTTTGTGCTGTTTTGTAGCAGTGTGTACACCTGAGACTGTCACCTGTCTGTCTGTCCTGCACTCTCTCTCTGTTTCTTTCTCTCTGATTGTGTAATAAAAGTATGAACATGTGTTTATAAGTTACACTTGTGTTTGAATCCTGCAGCTTATCACACATTTGATTTCCATGTGTGACGACTGCAAGTGTCCAGAGTGAGGACAGACTGAGGGACCCACTGCTGCACATCATCTGTGAGGCTTTGCAGCCCTGATGATCCACCAGGACAAACTCAGCAGTGTGTGAGGAAGAGGAGGAGGAAGAGCCAGCAGCAGCTGACAGATGGAGAGAATAGACAGACTGTTCCCTGTTTGTGAAGGACTGCTAGGAAAGTTTAACATAACTGTCTGTGCTGAATCAGTCTTATTAGGTAATGTTCAAATAATGTTATCATCCCAGTGTTTTCAGTGTGGGAGAAAGTACTCAGGGCCTTCAAGTTACACACCATGAAAGGCAGCAACAAGTGTAATATTCAGAAACCTAAAGTCTGTATCAGCAGCAGAATGGAGCTAAAAGTAAATGTTTGTTTCAGTTCTATGAAGCTTTGAGTATTTTGGATCAGTAGCACTGCTGTGTGTGTTGCATCATATTGCTGTAATTGTTTATATGCTTTATATATTCTGAGCTAAGTTGATCTATGGTGTTACATCATATTCTATAAGGATGTTATGTGTTTGTAGACTTTCTGCCCAGTTTGACCCATTTAGCAGACGTCAGCCTGTTTAAGGCTCTGATATCTATTCTGTATGACTTAAAGCAGTTATGACATGGTCTGATTTTCTCACCCAATAAAGGAATATTTCATATATCAGTCTACTCTTCATTTTATCAGAAACAGTTATCACAGCTTGTACATTTTGTTTTTATAAATATATGTAAGCAATGAGCCAAATTTAGTAATGCCAACATGAAGGAACAACATTTGTCTCTTATATATGATACACCTATATATGCACTGTCAAAGATACTTGTCTTTGAGTGAAGATTTAAGGTGATAAGACATGTAAATAACTGCAACTTGAATCTGTACTGAGGCTCAGTATTTGACACAGAGTTCATGTTCACTGCTGTAATAGCTAATAATGATTAATATAATAACTAGAATATTGGCCATATTATATTTACATTACCAAAGTGATATGACTTTAGTCTCATGAACAACATCAGCTAATTCTTATTTACTAATTAATCTTGAAATGACTGTTCAGTACAGAAATGAAGCCCAAAAATCATGTTTTACTGTCCTGTGGTCTCAGCCTCAGATACTTATCAAATCACACAAAGCTCATGTAGAAACAAACAAACAAATGAACAAAATATGTTCTCCCTCATTTCTGTCAAACCAAGTTGTATGACACGTTTCCAGCGGTTAGTATCACGGTTGCTAGGCAACCTGGGAAGCGCGACGGAGACTAGACCGTCCCATACAGACAAACTTGCCGTTTATTTTGCAAATCGAGCTCAACACTGCCCCTAGCGTCCTGGAGCACTTCCGTTGTGTTTTGGAATTTGCAAGTGTTTTTTAGTTTGCAAGTGTTTTGGAATTTGTATGTGTTTTGGATTTTGCAAGTGTTTTGGAGTTTGCATGTGTTCTTTAGTTTGCAAGTGTTTTGGAGTTTGCATGTGTTCTTTAGTTTGCAAGTGTTTTGGAATTTGTACGTGTTTTGGAATTTGTATGTGTTTTGGATTTTGCAAGTGTTTTGGAGTTTGCATGTGTTCTTTAGTTTGCAAGTGTTTTGGAGTTTGCATGTGTTTTGGAATTTGCATGTGTTTTGGAGTTTGTACGTGCTTTGTCTCTAGGGGCCACAGTACTTTACTGATTACTTATTTTCAAAAGTAATTAATTACTTAGTTACTTTTTAAAAACACGATTTACAACCTGAATAGGTGATAAAGCGATAGATCTTTCAGCCCAATTCTACTTTTCTGCATAATCCATCATACAAAATGTAATCAAATGGAAAAGTCTCTTTTTAAAACTTGTTTTATTAGTTTTAATCTTTTAACTTTATGCATCAAGCAAAGATTTAATTATATGCAACATTCTCTGACTGGAAGAAATTAGTTTAACATTTAAACCTATTTTCTGCACATTCCAGCTCATAAAATAAAATATTTTGTGTGTTTACACTCAGTCTTTCAAATAGATGCAAGTAAAACACAGCAGAAAATAAATAAAGTCAAAGACTCAGCGGTCCTGTTGCTCTATTTTCACCTGTAAAGCAGGAGTGGGGCAGGCGGAGGTTTACCCTGGTGCAGGTGTGCCGCGGTCAGTGGAAGAATCCGCGAGTTTCTCTGTGAGTTTCCCATTACGTCGTAGCTACTCGGTGCTTGTTTGGACGTTTAGGGGTTTTTTCGCTGTAAAAAGAAGTTTTCTTCCCACGCACAGCGGACACTAATGTTTTTGTCACTTTTTATGGAATCAAACTCAAAGTAAGGTCAGTACTTCCACACTTTAAACGCTGCACGCTCATACTCTCTCTGCACTCGATATGTGATCCATTGTTGATCTGCACACAGCTGCTGTCACGAACGTCGCACTCGCTTACGTCACTGTCATGAGACATTCTCGCAAAAAATCACGGTTTTAGTAACGCAGTAACGCAGCGTTCCTACGGGAAAGTAACGGTAATCTAATTACCGTTTTTGCAATAGTAATCCCTTACTTTACTTGTTACTTGAAAAAAGTAATCAGATTACAGTAACGCATTACAAGTAACGCGTTACTGCCCATCTCTGCTCTCGACACCCGTACTGCCTCCCTGGGTTTGCATGTGATAATGTTGTTTATTAAAATAAGTTAGCATTAACACTTTGAGCCAGAGGTGGGACCAAGTCATTGTTTTGTCTCAAGTCTTTATCCTCAAGTCACAAGTCAAGTCTCAAGTAATGTCAGGCAAGTCAGAGTCGAGTCTCAAGTCACTGGTGTAAAAGTCCGAGTAAAGTCACAAGTCTGAAACTTTGAATTTCAAGTCCTTTCGAGTCTTTAAAAAAGAAAAAGAAAAAAAGAAGCATGTTGCAGTTATGCTAAATGTAAATATTAGACCATGTAATTTTTAAATCTGTGTTTTTCTCAACACATGACGAAATAGTGAACTTAGAAAATATACACAAATTGTGAAATTGCACCTCTTTAAAATGCAGCTCAATTAAACCTAGCTCCAAGAATAATTTTCACCGACAGTTCTGAGATAAGCTGCATGTTATTCTTGGATGCGCTTGTAGGACCGGCTTTAAAATCGCATCAGAAAAATATCATACACATTAAAAAAAACTGTATCACCAACGGAGCCTGGACAACATTTGCTAGTTAGATGAAGTCATGAAGCACCACCTACGTTCTTTATGCAACTTCAACTGTCGGAGAAAGTTGAAGTTGTTCCATCTCTGTCTGTGATTATCTTCTTGCATGTTTTGCATATTGCATTTCGGTTTTTTGTTGACTACTTCATAGTTTATGTACCTGAAAAAAATAACTTTTTTGAGCTTTTTTTTTTTTTTCTTTTTAAAAAAAATCTGGTTAATTTGATTGGCTGTGCTACAGCTCACGCACACATACAGTGGGGCAAAAAAGTATTTAGCCACCGATTGTGCAAGTTCCCCCACTTAAAATGATGACAGAGGTCAGTAATTTGCACCAGAGGTACACTTCAACTGTGAGAGACAGAATGTGAAAAAAAAATCCATGAATCCACATGGTAGGATTTGTAAAGAATTTATTGGTAAATCAGGGTGGAAAATAAGTATTTGGTCAATAACAAAAATACAACTCAATACTTTGTAACATAACCTTTGTTGGCAATAACAGAGGTCAAACGTTTACTATAGGTCTTTACCAGGTTTGCACACACAGTAGCTGGTATTTTGGCCCATTCCTCCATGCAGATCTTCTCGAGAGCAGTGATGTTTTGGGGCTGTCGCCGAGCAACACGGACTTTCAACTCCCGCCACAGATTTTCTATGGGGTTGAGGTCTGGAGACTGGCTAGGCCACTCCAGGACTTTCAAATGCTTCTTACGGAGCCACTCCTTTGTTGCCCGGGCGGTGTGTTTTGGATCATTGTCATGTTGGAAGACCCAGCCTCGTTTCATCTTCAAAGTTCTCACTGATGGAAGGAGGTTTTGGCTCAAAATCTCACGATACATGGCCCCATTCATTCTGTCCTTAACACGGATCAGTCGTCCTGTCCCCTTGGCAGAAAAACAGCCCCATAGCATGATGTTTCCACCCCCATGCTTCACAGTAGGTATGGTGTTCTTGGGATGCAACTCAGTATTCTTCTTCCTCCAAACACGACGAGTTGAGTTTATACCAAAAAGTTCTACTTTGGTTTCATCTGACCACATGACATTCTCCCAATCCTCTGCTGTATCATCCATGTGCTCTCTGGCAAACTTCAGACAGGCCTGGACATGCACTGGCTTCAGCAGCGGAACACGTCTGGCACTGCGGGATTTGATTCCCTGCCGTTGTAGTGTGTTACTGATGGTGACCTTTGTTACTTTGGTCCCAGCTCTCTGCAGGTCATTCACCAGGTCCCCCCGTGTGGTTCTGGGATCTTTGCTCACCGTTCTCATGATCATTTTGACCCCACGGGATGAGATCTTGCGTGGAGCCCCAGATCGAGGGAGATTATCAGTGGTCTTGTATGTCTTCCATTTTCTGATGATTACTCCCACAGTTGATTTTTTCACACCAAGCTGCTTGCCTATTGTAGATTCACTCTTCCCAGTCTGGTGCAGGTCTACAATACTTTTCCTGGTGTCCTTCGAAAGCTCTTTGGTCTTGGCCATGGCGGAGTTTGGAGTCTGACTGTTTGAGGCTGTGGACAGGTGTCTTTTATACAGATGATGAGTTCAAACAGGTGCCATTCATACAGGTAACGAGTGGGGGACAGAAAAGTTTCTTACAGAAGACGTTACAGGTCTGTGAGAGCCAGAGATTTTCCTTGTTTGAGGTGACCAAATACTTATTTTCCACCCTGATTTACCAATAAATTCTTTACAAATCCTACCATGTGGATTCATGGATTTTTTTTTCACATTCTGTCTCTCACAGTTGAAGTGTACCTCTGGTGCAAATTACTGACCTCTGTCATCATTTTAAGTGGGGGAACTTGCACAATCGGTGGCTGACTAAATACTTTTTTACCCCACTGTACGTACGGGTGTGGTTTGAATAAATAATGCCCACTTTCTATATAATATGCGTGTTAAATGTTATATTTGGGGTGAAATATCAAGTCTTTTCAAGTAAACCGGTTCAAGTCCAATTCAAGTCCCAGGTCACTGCTGTAAAAGTCCAAGTCAAGTCAGTCTTAGAACATTTTTTCAAGTCAAGTTTAAAGTCATAAAATTAATGACTCGACTCTGACTCGAGTCCAAGTCACATGACTCGAGTCCACACCTCTGCTTTGAGCCTAGCTACAAGTTAACACTAAATATAAATAGTAACACATATCGTATAATGTCACCCCCGCCCACATCTGTGCCAGAGCACATTTTGAGCAGGCTACTAAAACCAGAGTTATAAAAAATATATGCAATGAGTTTTTTAGAGAGAGATAGAGAGGGATATGGACAGCGAGTCATGAGATGTGAGAGATTTGTGATGTTTGGAGTATGTAGTTAGTGTGTTGTGTAGTCATTTGTTTTGTTTTGTGTGTCAGTGAGGGCACTTATGAACGTCACAAAGGCAGACTGCAGTGTAAACTCTGTCTCCAGGACGAGTGATCCACTTCCTGTTGTCAGACCTGCAGGTTTATCCCTGTGGGGGTTCTCCTCTGTCTTGTGGTGGACAAACTACTTTTTCTTATTGTGTCACCTGATTGTTCTTTAATTTTAGTTTTAGTAGTATTCTTAAAAGGTTGTACCAAAATCACCAGATGCATCGGCTGCATTTTTAGGTCTGTAGTTGTGTAAAACTTTATTGTTTATCAAATTTGTGCATAAGTTTTTAAAATAAAATGAACGTTTTTATGTTCTTGTGTGATTTCAGATCAGTTGTAGGTTGTGCTGAAAAAACAATGAAACAAACAAGGTGAGAAAAAATGAATAATAAATGTAAAATCAAACGTAGTTAAAAGTGAGCCGTTATATCCTGAAGCCCAGCGGGTTAATTGTTGTGTAAATTTAAGCAAACAATTTCATTACTTGTAATAAAAAGAGTGAAACTGAAGTTAGACTTGTGTTTGTAACTGAACCATGTTTTGTAGCTTTCTGGATTTTATACTTATTGGGCTGCATATTTATTTATTATACAGGCTATACCAGGGGTCGGCAACCTTTTTGATGATGAGTGCCATCTAAATTTCCTCAGAAGTCAATGTGCCATATGATTGCATTAGCAATAGATTTAATAACGCTCTATATCAACAGTCACACACTATATAGGACAACTTTATAGAATTATATTTGAATATTTGTTCGCAGATGTTGGCAGCTATCAGTGAATAGTTATCAGCTATTATGAAACAAAAAAAGACTTTTTATCCATAACAGCAAATGAACTGTACAACAGAAAATGCAAATGCTATTTATGGTCTCCTCACAACAATGATAAGAAAAATAAACTGGGCCAATATGGCATGTTTGTTAACACAGAGATACACATGTTAATGTGATCTCTGGTCTCCAGCATTCAGACGGCTACCTGAGGACAGTCATGTGAGAGAAAATCTGCTCACACAGACATGTAGAGCCAAGGGGCGATCGTGGCTCAAGAGTTGGGAGTTCGCCTTGGAAGGTTGCCGGTTCGAGCCCCGGCTTGGACAGTCTCGGTCGTTGTGTCCTTGGGCAAAACACCCGTTGCCTACTGGTGGTGGTCAGAGGTGGCGCCAGTATCCGGCAGCCTCGCCTCCGTCAGTGCGCCCCAGGGCGGCTGTACCTTGCCATCACCAGTGTGTGTGAATGGGTGGATGACTGGTTGTGTAAAGCGCTTTGGGGTCCTGAGGGACTAGTAAAAAGCGCTATACTGTCAATAAGGCCTCTGCAATGTTCTGAAGACAGTTAAAGTTGTCAGGCAGTGATGTCCAGCAGGTGAAAATGCAGCTCCATGAACACACACAGCTGTGGATTCCAGCTGCATTCGTAGTTCTGCAAACTTTGACCCCACAGAGTCGAGCTTTTCAGTTCAATCAGCTGCATTTCGATGTCCTCTGTTTCCAAACAGCAGTGTTGGGGAGTAACGGAATACATGCACCGCCGTTACGTATTTAGAATACAAAATATGAGTAACTGTATTCCGTTACAGTTACCGTTTAAAAAGGTGGTATTCAGAATACAGTTACTTTGTTGAAATAAATGGATTACACTGCGGTACTTTCCTGTTTCATATTGTCACGGGTCAGCACTGTTTGGGTTTGTTTGACAGCTACGCTCTGTTGTTCCAGGCGGCAGCGTTACGGTTGCCATGGTTACAGGGTGACGCCCTCTCTCTCTCTCTGCGACTGTGTGTTTCCTGGGTGAGAGAGCGCCTTTTCGTTGTTGTTGTTGTTGTTGTTGTGCTAAGGTAACAGGCAGAATGCTACAAGCATAGCTCTAAAGAATGTAGCATCATGGGTAGTGTAGTCCGTGTTGCAGGGAGAATGCACTGCCATACACGTTATGGGTCTGTGAGCGAGGAGGGACAAAAAGGGGAGTGGAAAGGTACGAGTTGTCGTCGAGGAAAAACGGGAGCTGGAAGCATGTAAATATAATAATAACCACTGCAGCCAAGAAGAGTGCCTGACGAGCCCAGCTGTAAGTAAGCTATTAAGACTCGACTGTACACTGTGTTCCTGTTTTCCTCCGAAAACAATAAGTTCTGTTGGAGCAGTCTTTCAACGCCTCTCTCTGTCTCTCGCAAGAAAAGTTGACCCACACAACAAAGTAAAGCTATTTTTCGGCTACGAGCCGACAGGGACCCCGCCGTATTAGTCAGAGGTCCCTTTACTACAGTTCGGAGTCGCGGACCTTCAGTAATAGTAATAAATCACACAGCAATAGTACATTCATGTTGTTGTAAAAAGCATGATAATATATTAAGTAATCCAAAGTATTCAGAATACGTTACTGTCACTGAGTAACGTTACAGAATACATTTTGGGGCATGTATTCTGTATTCTGTAATGGAATACATTTTAAAAGTAACTTTCCCAACACTGACAAACAGTTAATGCGAGACAAATCCAGCTGCTCATTAAAGCTTTCTGGATTGATCGAGTTTACGGATGTATCCGTGTATCTCTGTGGTGCTGATGCTGCGCTGAGCAGACAGCTCCTGAAGTGTCAGAATGTGGAAATTTCAACATCGCTTGAAAAAACTGCCAGCTAGCAACATCCCTCTCACTGGTAGGCTAAGTTATTTTTAGCTAATTACAAGTTGAATCTGGTAGTTGGGGTTGTTAGCTAAGATACTGTCATTAAGAAGCGGCACAACTAATGTGTCTATGCAACAAGGGCGTAGATTTGGCATTTTAAATGAGAATAAGAAAGAAAAGTATTTCTTTGTGCCCCCCTCTCCCTGTTAATGCCCTACCTGCCCCCCTGGCAGCACTTTGCTAGACCCGCCCCTGCACAGTTACCAGCTGTCAGCTACATAAAAAAGGATCCTGGTGTTATTTGTCTCTCAGAAACAGTTCATAACTTCAACTCATCCATGTCACCTAAAAGGTAAACCTGTTTCTCCATCACCTGTTCAGCTCTGATGATTCAGTAAGGACATCTCCTGGTTTCATCTTCATGTTTTCCTCTCACCACATATCCAAACCGACATCATGACCAGCAGCTTTACAGCTGTGGCTCCAGCAAACATCAGCTGATACTAGAAAGTAATATTAAATAAATTCTAACAACAGCTGATCAAACGTGCTGCTGTTGTTTAACGCGACATCTGCTGGTTTCCTCTTTCTGGCACAAAGTGAGAGATAAACAAGAGAGAAAAGCTGATCAGCTGATCATTGATCAGTTTCATGATTGAAGGAGCAACAGGAGAGGGAGGGGGAGGATGAGAGGAGAAGAAGCAGCTGTGCAGCGTAAAGACGCAGAAAAACTGCAGCTTTGTGTCTTTTTCCATTCTAGCTGAAGTCCGGGACAAACTGTGTTTCTTTTCACCTCAATACCAAACGCATAATAATTTCTCTGAATACAAAACGATTCTGTTTTTTACAGGACGGTCATGCCGACCACAGAGCCAGCCTTCCTGATCAGTTTCTCCAGCCTGGATGAGTCCTTCTTTGCTGTGCTGCTCCCCCAGCACACCACAGCATAGAAAAGTACTCCAGCAACCACCGACTGGTAAAACATCCTCAGGAGCTTCCTGCAGATGTTAAAAGACCTCAGCCTCCTGAGGAAGTACAGTCGGCTTTGGGCTTTTTTATACAGGTGCTCTGTGTTGCATGACCAGTCCAGTTTATTGTCCACCCACAGCCCGAGGTACTTGTACTTGTTGACCACCTCCACCTCCTCCCCCTCTATCTGAACCGGCAGTGGACCTGCTCTAGACCTCCCGAAGTCCACAACCAGTTCCTTAGTCTTTGAGGTGTTGAGTTGCAGGTGGTTTGTGTGACTCCATGCGACAAAGTTCCTCACCAGACTTCTGTACTCCTCTTCCTGATCATCCCAGATACACCCCATGATGGCCGTGTCGTCTGCAAACTTCTGAATATGGCATAATTCAGAGTTGTAGCAGAAGTCAGAGGTGTACAGGGTGAAGAGAAGAGGGGACAGCACAGTTCCCTATGGTGCTGCTGACCACTGTGTCAGACGTGATGTCCTTCAGCCTGACGTACTGTGGTCTGTCGGTGAGGTAGTCGGAGATCCAAGCCACCAGGCAGGGGTCCACCTGCATCCTGTTCAGTTTTTCCTGAAGCATACAGGGCCGGATGGTATTAAAGGCACTGGAAAAGTCAAGAAACAGGATCCTGACCGTGCCTTTTCCCCCATCCAGGTGTGAGTGGGCTCTGTTTAGGAGGTACAGGATGGCATCCTCCACTCCGACACCCGCCTTGTATGCAAACTGTAGTGGGTCCTGGGCATGTTGTACCTGTGGTCGGAGGAGGTTGAGGAAGAGCCGCTCTAGAGTCTTCATAAGATGTGACGTCAGTGCCACCGGTCAGAAGTCATTCAGCTCATTGGGCCGGTTCTTTTGGGGACCGGGACGATGCAGGATGTCTTCCATAGGGCGGGCACTCTCCCCAGTCGCAGACTGAGGTTGAAGACTCGTTGTAGCGGCTCCCCAAGTTCAGCAGCACACGCCTTTATGTATGTGTTGTGTTACTTTACAGATTATTTATCTTCAAACATAATTAGTTACTTTATTACTTAGTTACTTTTTAAAAACATGATACACAACCTGAATAAGTAGAATGTAGAAGAATGGGAGGCAGAGCCTTCAGTTTTCAGGCCCCTCTTCTGTGGAACCAGCTTCCAGTTTGGATTCAGGAGACAGACACTATCTCTACTTTCAAGATTAGGCTTCAAACTTTCCTTTTTGCTAAAGCATATAGTTAGTGCTGGACCAGGTGACCCTGAATCCTCCCTTAGTTATGCTGCAATAGACGTAGGCTGCCGGGGATTCCCATGATGCACTGGGTGTTTCTTGTTCACTCACTATGTATTAACAGACCTCTCTGCATTGAATCATATCTGTTATTAATCTCTGTCTCTCTTCCACAGCATGTCTTTATCCTGTCTTCCTTCTCTCACCCCAACCAATCACAGCAGATGGCCCCGCCCCTCCCTGAGCCTGGTTCTGCTGGAGGTTTCTTCCTGTTAAAAGGGAGTTTTTCCTTCCCACTGTCGCCAAAGTGCTGCTCATAGGGGGTCATATGATTGTTGGGTTTTTCTCTGTATGTACTGTACCATATGAAGCACCTTGAGGCGACTTTTGTTGTGATTTGGCGCTATAAATAAAATAGAATTGACCTTTCAGCCCAATTCTATTTTCCTGCATAATCCATCACAATGTAATCAAATGAAAAAGTCTCTTTTTAAAATTTATTTTATTTGTTTTAATCTTTGCATCAAGCAAATATTAAATTATATGCAACAGTGTTTAAAAGTGTTTAACTTGTTTAACATTTAAACCTATCACCTGCAGCATATAAAATAAAATCGTGTTTTGTGTATATACTCTTTCCAACAGATGAAAGTAAAACACATCAGAAAAGAAATAAAATCACAGATTCAGCAGCACTGAGTCGTGTTGCTCTTAAATTTATTGTCACCAGTTTAGCAGGAGTGGGGCGGGTGGAGGTTTGCCCACAGCGGTCATGTCAGTGGGAGGATCCGGGGGTTTCTCTGTGAATGTCACGTTCCCGTGGCAGCGTGCTCGCTGCTCGCTCAGATCTGAAGTTTAATGTTTCGCTGTAAGAAGTTTTCTTCCCACGCAGAGTGTACAGTGGACGCTAATGTTTTTATCACTTTTTATGGACTAAAACTCAAAGTAATGTGAGTACTTCCACGCTTTAAATGCTGCATGGTCGTACTTTCACGGTCATGGCGATGACCATCCCGCCACATTCTGCCCCCTGAGGGTGAAAACCTGCAGCTCCACGCCAGAGAGCTGCAGGAAGTGTGATTTAAGAAACTTTATTTCAGAATAAAATAAAAGATGTAATTTCCTCTGAGACCCTCGGTGTGGCTCAGGGACAACAAAAGGTCAAAATTCACACAACTAACGAGCTAAAGAAGATCAGGTGGAGGACGAGCAGCCCCAGGTTCAAATCCTCACACACACAGACATGAACCAAAGCTCTGTGTCTGTGTGTGTGCGTAGGTCAGTTCATTGCACATCAGGTCTGACACTGAAGCGTCACATGTGACCAATGACAGCTGCTCAGCTGCTGGGCTCCGCCCCCTGAGCGTGCTGCTGTCGGTCCACCTTGTAGAACTGGTGTTTCTGGATGTGCCGGTACAGCGTGGTGTATTTGGACACCCTCCTCATCCTCGGCAGGATGAAGGTGTGGGTGAAGTCGTCTCTGCTCAGAGCGCCGCGGCCCTCGGCTGCCAGAACGCCGTTCACAAAGTGCAAGCAGAAGCTGAAGCAGTTGTGGTTGTTTTCATCAAACCTGCGACACACAGAGAGAAAAGCTGTCGACAGATTTCTACACCTGCAGGTGATGGTGGTGAAGGCGCCGTGGCAGCGAAACACGCCTGTGTCTGGCGACCACCGCGGGTCACCTCGAACCTGTCTGACAGCGAGGGAGGCTCATAACGACAGAACGCGTTCAAGCTTCCTGCCTTCAAACAGCTCTCAGGTAAACTGTCAGGAAGGTCAGGTGTGAGTTACCTGTGCCAGGCAGGGTCCCACATAGGCCCGTCAGAGAAGCGCTCCAGGTACTGGTCCCACTGAGCGAGCAGGTGGAACATGTCGGGTCGGACCAGAGGGACGCTGATGCTGCGCTCCCAGCCGCTCTGATCCCTGCGGACGCCGCCACGAGTGTAGTTATACACAACACCTGCACACAGGTAGGAGGAGCTGATCACTCTGATCACTGGCCACGGGTCATCGATCACATTGATTATTGATCATTGTTTGGCTGCAGAGCTGAAATCTGTCAGGCGCTGCGGGAGGATCACATCACATCTGTCTGAGATGAATGATTCATAACGTTAAATTTAGAGAACATAAAAATAAATTATTTATAAAATCTAAATTATTAAAATTAGGAGATTTAGTGAAACCACGGACACTATTAATTACGTTTAAGGCTAAAAAATAATATTTTGCCTTTTAAGTTACAAAGAGTATTTTTAACGTGTTCGGGGGGAGAAGACAGAAGGAAATTTTATTTTAAGCGTCAGCTACACAAAGATTAATGAGTCCAACGGTTAGAGGTATACGACTGTGGAAGTGTCTTCATCATCATTTAAAGAGTTGTATAAATTTACATTGTTTTAAAAAGTGTTACATGTATAAAATTAAAATTAAAAAACTAAGCTGTAGTGCCTCTTCACCTCACTGTACAATACCTTGTGCAATACTTTTTGTAAATAGTCAACAGTGCAATAGACTCAATACTTGAAATGTGCAATTCACTTGTATTTTTATTTTTTATTCCTATTTATTCTATTTATCCCCTTTGTATATTTTATTTATATTTGTCTCTGTATTTATATATGTGTGTGTGTGTGTGTGTGTGTGTGTGTATATATATATATATATAACAATTCTGTAACTGTAACTTCGGTCGTTGCTGTGCTTTTTGGAAGTCGAATTTCCCAGAGGAACCCACCCGAGGGATTAATAAAGTTCTATCTTATCTTATCTTAAAACGATAACTCAATATGAAATTGGAGTTCACTGAAAAAGGATCCATTATTTTATTTACTCATCTTTTCTCCTTGTTACTATGTGGAGTGGTATATTCTGATTGTAAATGTGTTGTTAGGACCGGAGATAAATGTTAATGTTAGTTTGTTCCTTGACTTTTGGTGCCCGCTTGCAATATAAGTTGGATTGTAGAGAGGGGGCGGGGTTTAATAAGAATATTTTCTTCTTCCTGCTGCTTTTCACACGTGGTTGCTTTACTGATAGAAAGTGTGGTTGGTTTGTCTGAAAGAACTAACTGTGGAAGCTGTTGACCAAGTGTGAAATAAATAAATGAAATGTTTAAACGTGTCTGAAAGTTTGATTTTGGTGTCAGTCGGTAAAGTCGCCGACTGACACCGACGCTCTGCACTCGCCTTCGTCCTTCCTGTCGCCGTGACCGAACTGAGACGTGGTTGAACGTCTTTGATTAGATGAAATCAGGGATATGGCAGGTCGGGGGCGTGGTCAGCGATCATGTAGCGTCCTATTGCGAGAGGATGGTGACTGTCTGCGAACGTTTGATCTGAAGCTGAAACGACACCTGACCAAGCCTCCACCTGTCTGCTCGCACCTGAGCCCACGATCACCAGGTGACCTTTGACCTCAGAGACCTACCTTTGGTGTTGGAGATGCCGGTGTGAAGATCAGCCGCCCCATCAAAGTCTCTGAGGATCAAACAGCAGGATACACTGGTTAGACTGGGTACACTGATTGGACTGGTGGGATTGATTTAGTAATTCTACTGGGTACACTGGTTATACTCGTATCACCTGGTCCAGTATGATGACTGGTTCAAACTTCTTCATGTTCCTGTGGGTACACTGACTGTGTACCTGGCAGTGTGCTCACCTGTGTGTAAACACCTGAGTACCTTCACCTGTGTGTGTGTTACCTGTCCAGGTTGTCGTGTGCAGGTGTGACCAGCAGGCAGCAGGACGTCTTGTGCCCATTGGTGAAGGGGGAGGGGAGGCTGACTGGCGCCTCCTGCAGTCTGCTCCCCCTCAGCTCCTCCCCGCAGCTCGGGCACTGCTCCGGCACAGAGAAGCAGAAGATCTCCTTCTGACAGTGAGTCAGACGGATCACGCTGCGCTCCATCACCTCCTCCTCTCTCGTCTCCTCTCGTCCTGCTCCTCCGTTTCTCCTCTTTGACTTCTGCCTTCCTCTTCTTCTCTCCTTCTCCTTTTCAACCGTCTGCGCGGTTACAGCCTATCAGATAACATCACTGTCTGGCCCCAGCCTATCGGGTTGTGGGTGCAGTCACAAAGATGGTCACGTGACCAGGCTCACCTGTCACTTTTTCCCCTCGAACAAGGCGACCTTTGGACTGCGTGGGCAGTGTTGTCACGGAAACGGGACCTGAGCTGCAGTGCATTCTGGGATTTCAATGTCCTGTAATCACAGGCCTGCTTTCATTTAAAGAGCACATTTAAAAACACAAAATGCTGCACAAAAACAAAACAAAGAGCACATCAACTCACACCGCTCCAAACGGAAAAAGAGACTTAAAAACAGGAAGCGAAGATGCCTGTCTCATATTTAAAGGCAACGTATTCCAAAGTTTGGGAGACACAGTTGAAAAAGTTCTCCTCCAAGTTCCAGCCTAGTTTTCGGGACAACCAAAAGCAGCTGGTCAGCTGATCTAAGGGCCGGCGAGGGAATACAAGGCTGAAGAACATCAGAGAGGTATGGAGGAGCAGGACCGTTCATAAGCCAATGTTAGGACTTCTGTGATAAACAGGAAGCCGACGATGAGAAGATGCTGCGTGTGATAGTGAAGAGACGGGCAGCAGCATTTTGAATAAGCTGAAGACGTTACAGCAGGAAGTGCCATACAAAATAAAAGACAGAGAAACTTGAGAACAACTGTCATTATTTCCAGAGAACAAGGAGAACAGCCGGCTTTGACTGCAGTCGTCACTGAGCTGTGATTGGCCGAGCACACAGGACACGCCTCAGTTTCTCCGTCTCACCTGTCAGGAACACCTGATACACGAGCTTCGAAGTCAGATGACAGATTTGCATCTCACTGGAAGTCGACCAATCACATTTCACTTAGATGGAAACCAGAGGTTCCCGTCACTCTGACACAGTCAGAAGATCTGACATCATCCGGTTTTATCATCACGTTGAACGTGACTGAAGCAGCTCTGCTTCAGGGCAGCTTCCTGTCCTGAGACTCTGATCGTCTCTTCCATGTTTTGGTTCTGCACCAGATGAGCCGATCGCATTTCATTTCCCCGATCTCCTGCACGACGACACGGCTGACCAGCCCTCCCCTCCGTCAGCACCAGCTGCTGCCTGTGGGCCTCAATCTGCCAATTGCAGTGACTTTTACTTTCCACAATAAAACAGACCTTTCAGCTTTTATTTTGAAGAGCTGGATGTAAATGTGCTCGTCAGCACTCGGCTCAGCTTCTGTAGTTTTAATGTGGCTGTAAATAAAACAGGCACTATGGAAAGATTCAGGCGTGTTTCACAGCATGTCTGTGGGATCGCACATACCGACCTCATCATCAAACACACTGCTGCTTGCGCTCTATCTAACCTATTAGTGTTAGGTGGGGTTGGGGGGGCACCGAGGCTCTCATTAGTTCCCAGAACTTAAAAAAATTGTGCAAACTCGTTGCCTCAAAAAAAGTAATGCTTACTGAAGATAACGACATCGTGCTCAAAGTTTCTGACTGTGCAGGACGAACTTTTACCCTCTGACAAACATTTCAGCTTCTACTACATTCAAAAACTATTTGTGGTAACTTTTTAAAATTTGCTGACACACTAATTAAATGCAACTAAATCACATTATGTTTGATCTCGTTGAACTTTAGAGATTTCTGGTACAACATTTAATATAAACACTGTATGATTTAAACATAATAATTAACAACAAACTTTTATTTTCAAATCCACAATCAGGTGATCATCCAACATCCTGTTCTACTGAACAGCAAATGAGTACAATGTCATCACTGTAGCTTTTGTTATTTAATTATATTTTAAATATTGTCATGGTCCTGAGTCTGAGGACTCGGTGTTTTGTGTTTCTTTACATTATTCTTTGTTCTCGGTTATTCTGTTTTGTATTTTGTTTAGGTTTGCTATGTGTTAGTGTTTTGTTTCATGCCTGCCTGTGTTCCCTCTGTCTGTCCATGGTGTTATTGTGTATGCTCATGAGTCTGCCGGTCAAGTTCAGTGTCCTGTCTGGGTCTCTGTGTCTGTTAGTTTCCTGTTTTATTCTGAAAGTTCATGTCTCATGTCAGTGTGTTCAGTTTTACCTCTCCCCTGTCTCGTTAGCCTAATTGCTCCCAGCTGTGTCTCCCTCCTGTGGCCCATTCCCTGATTACTCCCCGTGTATTTAAGCCCTGTGTTTTCCTGTGCTCTCTGTCGCGTCATCTGTTTAATGCCTTCTCAGTCTGCATTATTCTGTTACCCGGTATTCATTCTGCGTCTCTCTGCCATCTCTCTTTGTGCATTTTGCTCCTCCTCCCATGAGTGTCTGGTTTAAATGGCCTGTAAATGGCCTGTATTTATATAGCGCTTTACTAGTCCCTAAGGACCCCAAAGCGCTTTACATATCCAGTCATCCACCCAGTCACGCACACATTCACACACTGGTGATGGCAGCTACACTGTAGCCACAGCCAGCCTGGGGCGCACTGACAGAGGCGAGGCTGCCGGACACTGGCGCCACCGGGCCCTCTGACCACCACCAGTAGGCAACGGGTGAAGTGTCTTGCCCAAGGACACAACGACCGAGACTGTCCAAGCCGGGGCTCGAACCGGCAACCTTCCGATTACAAGGTGAACTCCCAACTCTTGAGCCACGATCGATTTAAGTTTTGTTCTTTAGTTTTCCCAGTTTAGGTTTGTTTACTCCCCGCTCTGCTCTTCCTGTTTTGTCACCTTCTCACCGCTGTAAATAAACACTCACTCGCACCCCAGCCAGTACCTGCATTTTGGATCCTTTTTTCAATACACCACACGACTGCCCCCAGCCGTGACAAATATGATCACATTTAAATGTTATATTTAGTTGTTAGCCTATTTAATAATCTCACAATGAAACAAAGTCTCAGATGTAATTATTCTACACCAAGTTTAGGCTTCCTGTAGCTTTGTATTGTAGTTACATCACTGACATAATCAATATAAATGTATTTATTGTCTCCAGATCAAACAACACAGAAGCTGGCGTGTTGTAGTATGTTAAGGATGGTTTATTTCCATTACTGCCTGAAGAAAGTCTTTAACACTGTCCCAGCTTCCCTCCAGTACAGTGGCAGTGGCTGTGGGTTGGAGAGCCAATTACCTTGATCCTGCAGGTGACCATCTTCACTGACTGCACCACCTGTGACGGAGGACTCATCTCACCTGATGTAAGCAAACATATTCTTTAGAACACCGACTTATTTGCTTTCTTAAACGTTTTTCTTGTATTTGCTACAGAACAGACCTCAGGACAGACAATCGAGCTGCGTTATTACACTATTACCAAACAATATTGTAAGTTTGATATAAACATGATGCCATCCATCCATTTACTTCCACTCATCTGCAGCTGGGTCGTGGAGACTGGCAGTCTAAGCAGAGAACCCCCACACCTCCCTCCCCCGTAGCTCATCCAGGGGAACTCCAGAGTGTGCTGGTCCTGGGACACGCCCACAACCCCTCAGCCAGGAGGCATCCTAGTCAGACCACGTGAACTGGCTGCTTTCAATGTGGATGAGCAGCAGCTCTACTCTGAGCCCAGCTTGAGTGACTCTTCACCAGGATGGACTCCCTCCACATCACTGCAGCTGTGGCCCCAATCCATCCATCTCTCGTTCTCGTGAACAACACACTCCTCAACTTGGGGCACCAACTCATCCCTGATGCAGAGTGGGCACTCCATCCTTTTCTGGCTGAGGATCGTGGCCATAGATTTAGAGGTGGTGACTCTCATTTCAGCCACTCCACACTCAGTCGTGATTCGCTCCAGTGAGAGCAGGAGGCCACCACCTGATGGCTGACCAAGCCCAACAGAACCCCAACAGGACCCCTCTTCAGCTTCATGCTCATTACCACCAACAGGCACCAACCACCCTAAAGTCACAGCTCCTTGCAGCAGCCTCAACGATATCCATCCTCAGCAATGTTCCCTCACTGCTGGCACGGTTTCTGCACACAGAAAATCTGCTTTGTGCACAAAAACAAATCTACCCTGAATTGAAATTAAAACTTTAACAATTCTGTTTTGCAGTGTTAGTCAGTGAGTGACTGGCTGATGCGATTCACATTCGTATATACGCAGCTAATCAACGTGGTTGACAGGCTATGACAGCGTCCTTATGTTAGTTGTTAGTTGTTTAGGGAAGGGAAGTTTTAGGAGTGACGGCGTGTTTGAGATGTGAGAGATTTGCGACGTTTAGCACAAATCTTGTGTAGTTAGTGTGTAGTTAGTGCGTAGTTAGTGTGTAGTTAGTGTGTAGTTAGTGTGTAGTGTAGTCAGTAGTTTTGTTGTGTGTGTCAGAACAATGAGGCGACTGCTGAGTGTTACAGGTGTTACAGCAGTGAAACATCTGCTGCTGTCAGGCCTGCAGGTATCAGGCTGTTGTTCTCCTTCATCTCATAGTGGACACAAATTATTTTTGGAGCGGCACAAATAATTTGTGTGGCATCAGATTTGATGCAGAACAGCTGATTGTTCTGTAAATAGTTTGAAATGTTTATTTTAAAGCGCATTGGCTGCATTTTTAGGTAAACAGCTGCAAAACACTTTGTTGTTTGCATGACTCAGTTACTTTTTTGAAGAAGTAACTATATAATTAATTACCCAGCATTGGTCATTATTTACTGTATTTCCAGACAGAGTTACAGACTCTCTCCCAGACCACAGACTCACAATACAGTCAGAGCAAAAATAAATAAATAAAAAATTTAAAAAAGAAAGTTGTGTTTTCAAGTTATTTTTGCTTCCAGTAGTGTTAACATGCTGCACATGGACAAGATCTTTTTTAAATTCTCATTGTCAGTGGGCTAATCAGGTAATTAAAAGTCGTCTAACATAAATGCTGTAATTTGATTATTTTAAATAGTCCAGTCTGTTTTTCTTAATGTTACTGTACTGGAGCAACTGTAACCCACATAATTTCCCTTGGGATTAATAAAGTATGCTGATTCTGAAAAGCTCGAGTAAAGCAGGCAACCTATGAGTTGTAATCTTATTTTCGATTAAAGACAATATTAGGTTTACCAGTTTACCACTCCAGCTTAGTCGACTCTTGGAGTCTTTTAAAAGCAGTTGAATACTTCCGGTTTAATCCACCCTTCTGCTGATATTCTTTCACTATTTGTGTTTTGTTGTTTTGTTTTGTTCTTGTGTGTGTGTGTGTGTGTGTGGGGGGGGGGGGGGGGGGTACCTTAAATTCTTTTGTAACGTGATTCTTTCTTTATTGTGTTGTAATTGTTGTTCATTGCTTTATGACTGCCGGTCTGTGAAAAGAATATTATGAATTAACTTTATTTACCTACTAAATGAAAACACTGCAAACATGACGCATGTTGGAAGGAAACTTCTCTGCTGTGGTAACACCACCAGCTTATATGACGACATGAAGAGCACGAAAAAGTAGAAAAGAAGAAGCAGGAACAGACCCTGGCAAAGAAACTCCAACTGAAAACACTCAAACACTTTCAGCTCTATTTTATTACCGAACACACAGAGACCTTCACATTCCAGCTTTTCAAAAATCCCACTTGCAAAATAACAAAAAAACCTGATTGTGTTGTGATTATTGTGTTAAAAGAGACGCTTTCCACGGGTTCGTACTTCCGGAGGAAGTGGAACCTTATTGCTGTGCCCGCCGTTCTCCGTCGGAGCGGTTTAAGCGGCGCACCGCGGTGACAGCTCGGAGCAGTTGTTGAAGGTCCGCGGGGAAGATGAGCACCAAACAGGTGACCTGCAGGTGAGGGTGCGTGCGTGCGCGGGCGTTTGTGTGTCTGTGTGTGTGTGTCTGATCTGTCTGAGTGTCGTCGGGTGTCGCGCTGGTGTGACCCGGATGTCCGCGGACTGTTAGCCTCGTGCTAATGTTTTTAGCTCTTAGCTCCGCACTCGCCTGTCCTCGTCAGCGCGTGTGCCTCTAACTCTAACTGATCGATTAGTAATCAGTGATTCCAGGTGTGTTTAAGTGAAAGCTGAGACTAATCAGCTTCTCCAGGATCGATACTTCTGATTTAAAGTCACGTAAAGAGCTGCAGCTTTAAATCAGAGGGCAGACTCCGCCCCGAGGCTCACCTCGGGGTCACGTGAACGTTCCCTCCTGCGAAAATGAAGGCGGCCGCTGATGGCGTGAAACTTCAATAACAAGCACAGGAACACCGGAAGCTGGTCCGAGTCTGAGCGCTCTCAGGTAGTTGGTAGGTTACAGGGGGTGGGAGGGGAACAAACTGTCAAACAGCCAATTAGAAGCCGCTGAGACTGCAACTGCAGTTCCCCTGGTGTCCAGCAGGGGCAGCAGTGACTCACTCCCCACAGACTGACATGTTAAAACTTTACAGCAGAAATAAACATGTTTACAGCCTAACACACAAACTGTTCTGGCCTCTAGAGATAATTTCCCCCTTTGTAACACCTGTATTAAACTTTTGTTACAGAATAAAGAGGATGTAAAAGAGTGGGATGAGAAGGAAAAGTGTCACTGTATGCAGATGACGCACTTTTCAATACTGGAGAAGGCTTTAACAGTTTATCTGGGGTTCATATCACAAGTCAGAGACAATTATAAGGGCACAGGAGGAGAATGTTTTTAGAACTCACCTGTTTAAACTCAATCAAAGGGGGCGTGGCCTCTGTAAGATCTTTGATGAATCAAAACACAAACAGAATGATGAAAAGATGAAAAATGTAGCACGTGTACAAAACTACAAGTTAAAAACTTTGTTTTGAAAGTTATTTAAATAAAAGTAAAAAATAAAGTCTTATAAAAGTCAAAGAGTTTGACACCTCTCCCATCAAATATTCATCCGTCCAACAAAGAGATGTCCTCTCTGTGTCACCCTGGGGTCTGAAACACCTGGGCGGGTAGAATAGGATCCTGATTGGTCAGAATGTGAAGTAAACACACAGTAAACTGAGGTAACAGGTTAAACTGCAAGAGTGATTTCACTAGAGTAGCAGGTCTTGTGGCTCACAGGTGTGCTGCGTTTCAGGTACTTCCTCCACGGCGTGTGCAGGGAAGGCAACCGCTGTCTCTTTTCCCACGACCCGAGTACCAGCAAACCCTCCACCATCTGCAAGTTTTACCAGAGAGGGGCGTGTGCCTACGGAGAGCGCTGCAGGTAAGGCCCTGCCTACCTCTCACCTACGTTTGCATCACTGTGACTCATTTCACTTCCTGTTTGTGCTGCAGGTATGATCACATCAGGCTGTCATCCAGAGGAGGAGGGAGCGGAACTTCAGAGGACCTGACAGGGGGAGGAAGAGGAGGAGGAGGGGCAAGTAGGTCTGGCAGAGGTGGAGCCAAGAAGACGCTGGTGCTGAGAGACAGAGGTGAGGAGACGATGAAGCTCTTACAGAGTCACGATAATGATTGCAGGTAACCCCGCCCCCTCTGTGTTTTCTCAGTGCTGGGCGTCGAAGACGTGTTCAGGGGCCCATCAGACAACTCGGGGTCAGAGGTCACAGCAGCAGCGACTGCATCTCCGCATTCATACGTGGATGCCATCAGGGCGGGTCTAGACGCCTCGGCGCAGGAACGAGGTAAGACTTGAGAATCCTCACATTTGATTGGCTCTTATTGGTAGCACATGAAGATGTTTACCCGTGCTCTCTGCAGCTCCTCCTCCAGTGGGCGGGGCCTACCCGGACCTCCCCCAGCTGTGTCCCTACGCTGCCGGCGGGCGCTGTTTCTATGAGGACAGTTGTACGTATCTCCACGGCGACCTGTGCGAGGTGTGCGGCCTGCAGGTGCTCCACCCCCAGGACCCCGAGCAGAGGAGAGCGCACGAGAAGGTGTGCATGCTCATGGCGTTTCAGTGACCTCTTTGCGTTCATCAGTGTGAGCGCACACAGATGTGCTGCAGCTGTAAATGATCTCGTGTCTGTCTGCAGATGTGTCTGCTGGCCTTCGAGGCCGACATGGAGAAGGCGTTTGCGGCCCAGCTCAGCAATGACAAGGTGGGTTTGATTTGTTTTGGGATTGGTTGTCTTGGTGACCGGCCTTAATTAGTTACCTGTTGTTCAGGTGTGCTCCATCTGTATGGACGTGGTGGTGCAGAAGGCGAACCCGTCAGAGCGCCGGTTCGGCATCCTGTCCTCCTGCAATCACATCTTCTGTCTGTCCTGCATCCGAAAGTGGCGCTGCACCCGAAACTTCCACAACAAGATCATCAAGTAAGAATCCAACAGGACCGGGTCAGGGGTCAGGCACCAGGGTCAGGGACTGGGTCTCTGTATACTGGGGGGAAACCAAGACTGATGGTGTCTCGTGAGATCTGATTGGGGCTTTACTTTGTTTCACTCTCGTTAGGATCCTTCCCTGAGTCAAAGAGCAAATATAATACAAAAGTCTGCTGAATAATAATTTCCTCTCATAAACATTTAAACTTCACCTAAATCATACAGGTAGGTATTTTAAAATAACTACAGATATTAAATAATGACACTCATCTCCAGGCTTTCCCAAAATAAGAAGTTCACTTAAACCTTTGATATGTTCAGCTGGGATACCAAACGATCAAACTACACAAATAATTCTCCAGTTGGAAGTCTTTCTTAAATGTTCTGTAATTTCTAAAGACTAACATTAAACATTTCAGAATTCCAATTTTGCCTTGTCTGATTACACTTTTTATACACCTGTCATTCACCACTCAGGTATGTTCTCATATAGGGCTGTTCGATATAGCGATACACAGTGGAACAGTTTAACTAAAAATTCAAGTTACGAAGGCGCTTAACGGCAATATTTCAGCCTGTGTTACGGCAAAATACTCGCGTAACAAAATCCACTGGCTCTGGCCCAGAACGCCTACAATGCCCACAATGCCTTCCGAATCATGTGACAACCCCCTTAGTCCTTGCGCTTCGCTGTTCCACTGGAACGACGTGTTGTTGTTGCAGGTAGCAATTAGCCTATAGCCTATCGTTCACTCAAAAGTCGCGATGGGTGCTTTGACTTATGAAAATTTTCGACTTAGGAAAAACCCTCGGGAACGAATTAATTTCGTAAGTCGGGGTTCCGCTGTATATCGGATGACGATATAAAAACATCTATCGTTTCATTTTACGCTATCGTTTGTTTCATGGTGTTGCAAAATAAACTTTTTATAGCAATATTTTCTCATCGTTTTGATGATCGCTGTAGTGGCTATATTCATTTCTTAAAGTTCTCTCTTTCTCTTATATTTAATATAACCACACTACGGACGGACATGCGCCTGTTTTTATGTGTTGTCGTTAACAACAACGACGGGAAAACCATCGCATGTCCGCTTGTTTATGTTCCACATAAACCTTTCACAATAAAGCTCAGGACCCTGTTGAGACTTTTCAAAATAAACTGAATCACGTGAAAGACTATGCAGAGCATTGATGGATGAGAAGCAAAAAAGAGCCGCCAGGTGCTAAAAAATAAACCTTAGACTCAAACGTTAGAACAGGCTTTTCCCCGCAGCACGCCGTGTAATAAATACTCACAAAGGAAACGGCGGCCGTTACAACTTATGTCTAAAAATGTATCGTTTCATGCATCGGTTAAAACACTCGACTCCAGCTACATGACGTGCAGCTGGAAACACTTCACGCAGGTCGAGCTGCCCGAGATTCACAGAATTTACAGAAAATGTTACATTGTTGTGATTTACATCGTTATCGGACGATAGATGTCTTATATCGGGAGATGAGGTTTTGGTCATATCGTTTTGGTCTGGCTGGGCCTGACTGGGTCTGGCTGGGCGTGACTGGCTCTGGTTGGGTCTGGTTGGGTTTGATGACCTCTCTGTTTCTTTCAGGTCGTGTCCACAGTGTCGGGTCATCTCAGAGTTCGTCATCCCGTCGATGTACTGGGTGGAGGACCAGGATGAGAAAGACCACCTTATAGACCTCTTCAAGTCCGGAGTCGGGTGAGTTGCCTCTCTGTGTCACGCCCACCTGCTCTCAGGCACTTATGAAGAGGATCCAAAGATCTTCCAGGATGTGCTTTCAGGTGGTGTAAACAAAGGTAGCTAAGGTGTGTTCAGCTTTCAGTCATACTCTGTGTGTGTTTGCAGTAAGAAGGCCTGTAAGTACTTTGATCAGGGCCGTGGCTCGTGTCCGTTTGGTGGGAAGTGTTTGTACCTCCACGCCTTCCCGGACGGATCGCGGGCGGAGGCCGAGCGCCCACGGAAGCAGCTGAGCTCGGAGGGGAGTGTGCGGGTCAGTTTGAGTCCTTGTTGTTGTCCATAAGTGGAAGGCTGTTGGGTGTAGTAGTCTCTAAACTCTGTCTCTCTGTTTAGTTCATGAACAGCGTCCGCCTCTGGGACTTCATCGAGGAGCGCGAGCAGCGGTCCGTCCCTCCCCTGCCATCCCTCACTGATGACATCACAGAACTGAGGGAGCTCTTCATGCAGATGTCGGGGCCGAGCCACGAAGACGAGCCGGAGACCTCGCCCGCCAACGACCTGTAGTCTCCATGAAACCTGTGCCGGGTCCACACCAGATCATGTGATAAGGGGCACGTTGTGTCCGCAGGTTTGATTCCCTGAGACGGGATGGCGCTTAATTTATTGTGTACATGAGTAAATACAGTCTGAAGACCAGCTTCTGTGTGGTGGAGTTATTTTGGTGGTGGAGGGTGGGCATAAAGGTCCCGGAAGGTCCTTAAAACTCAAAACCAGATCTGATATAATAATAATGGATTGGATTTATACAGCGCTTTTCTAGGCACCCAAAGCGCTTTACAATGCCACTATTCATTCACTCTCACATCCACACACTGGTGGAGGCAGCTACAGGTGTAGCCACAGCTGCCCTGGGGCAGACTGACAGAAGCGAGGCTGCCATATCGCGCCATCGGCCCCTCTGGCCATCACCAGTAGGCGGTAGGTGAAGTGTCTTGCCCAAGGACACAACGACCAGGACAGAGAGCCCAGGGATCGAACCGGCGACCTTCCGGTTACAGATACGCTTCCCAACCCCCTGGCTCGTGTCCTGGTGCACCTCTGATGGCTCCCGCTGTGAGGTCTGTTCTTCAGACTGAGGTGCAGCAGGAGACGAGCTGGCGGTGGAGGTGCTCTCTGAGGTTACCTGCTGCTTTTAAACCTAAACAAGAATCCCTGATGGTGATTTCAAAATCAAATTTAAAACTGGTTTTTACTGTAAAGAGCGCCTCGCCATCGTGCCGCAGTGCTCTGACAGCCCTCCAGGGGGCAGCAGTAGCAGACTCCATGTGAGTGTGACCCAATCAGAAGTTCGGGGATCAATTCCAGGATGCTCTGCATGATGAAGGTCGTGTTTGGGGTGTAGTTTTATGATAACATGACTGGAAAGGAAAACAATTGAGCTGCTGAAATAAAATGTGGACTTGTGAAAGAATCGTATGAAGCAGTGAAATAAAAACGTGTGAGGTTTGAACTCCTAAATCTGCTCCAGACAAACACAACGGGCCTCTGCCAGCGAAGAAACTCGGACTGGAACCGAACGCTGAAGACTGATGAGCACTGCTGGGTGGCACTGCAAACATTAGTATCAGTCTGGTCGTTAATACTGAAGACTTTTACCTTTTAAAGTCAGCTGATTATGGGCAGAGCAGTGTGTCCTGATTTATGACATGAACCATCAAAACACACTGACCATTAAATCACTGTCACTTTGACTTTTCACAATAAAACACCTCCCAGCCTTTATTTTGGAGGGCTGGGTGTAAACGTGCCTGTTTCTAATGTGCTGCAGGCTGTAAATAAACCACAGAAAGGTTCACATGTTTCTCAGCATGTTTGACCCGTATTTGTTCATTAAGAATGATTTAACAAATATCGATCTGATACCAGCGCCAATATCAGATCGATATGCAGCATTAATATTCAAATGTGTGTCACTGGTTCACTTCATTCGTATGAACGCTGAACTCCTCAGACTGTCTGCACTCCTCTGAGAGGAGGTAAGGAGGAGACTTAAAGCTCTGCTGTCTCCTCTGATTACTTTAATCCAGCCGGAGCTCCTTAACTCCTCACAGCTGAAAGCAGGGAGTCAGGCAGGAACAGGTGGCCTCCTCCTCGCAGTCACACTGCGTGTGCTCAGCTGGCCGCTCCTCTCTGGTTCCTGCTGGTATGAAGTTTTCGGAGTCGCCTCACAGTCTGCAGGGTTAACGGAGCCCAGCGACCGGGCTGTCAGGCTGCCAGGCAGCAGGGTGAGCAAGAGGAGGGGAAGGCGGAGGAGGGGGCGCCGAGGCTGCTGGGAAAAAGTAAAAGAAGGAGAAGTTGTGGGGAGGACGCAGAGCCAGGGAGAGGCCTGAGCAGGGCACCGAGGATCATGGGAGCAGTTTATGGAAAGAAGGTGAGTGATAAGCGCTGATCAATGATCCGATCATCTTTACAGTTAGTGAGAATACTCTGATCAGATCCTCACACCAACAGTTTAAACTCAGAAATCTGGTGTTCGGTCATGCGATCACCTGCATGTACAGTGGGGCAAAAAAGTATTTAGTCAGCCACCGATTGTGCAAGTTCCCCCACTTAAAATGATGACAGAGGTCAGTAATTTGCACCAGAGGTACACTTCAACTGTGAGAGACAGAATGTGAAAAAAAAATCCATGAATCCACATGGTAGGATTTGTAAAGAATTTATTCGTAAATCAGGGTGGAAAATAAGTATTTGGTCACCTCAAACAAGGAAAATCTCTGGCTCTCACAGACCTGTAACGTCTTCTGTAAGAAGCTTTTCTGTCCCCCACTCGTTACCTGTATGAATGGCACCTGTTTGAACTCATCATCTGTATAAAAGACACCTGTCCACAGCCTCAAACAGTCAGACTCCAAACTCCGCCATGGCCAAGACCAAAGAGCTTTCGAAGGACACCAGGAAAAGTATTGTAGACCTGCACCAGACTGGGAAGAGTGAATCTACAATAGGCAAGCAGCTTGGTGTGAAAAAATCAACTGTGGGAGCAATCATCAGAAAATGGAAGACATACAAGACCACTGATAATCTCCCTCGATCTGGGGCTCCACGCAAGATCTCATCCCGTGGGGTCAAAATGATCATGAGAACGGTGAGCAAAGATCCCAGAACCACACGGGGGGACCTGGTGAATGACCTGCAGAGAGCTGGGACCAAAGTAACAAAGGTCACCATCAGTAACACACTACAACGGCAGGGAATCAAATCCCGCAGTGCCAGACGTGTTCCGCTGCTGAAGCCAGTGCATGTCCAGGCCCGTCTGAAGTTTGCCAGAGAGCACATGGATGATACAGCAGAGGATTGGGAGAATGTCATGTGGTCAGATGAAACCAAAGTAGAACTTTTTGGTATAAACTCAACTCGTCGTGTTTGGAGGAAGAAGAATACTGAGTTGCATCCCAAGAACACCATACCTACTGTGAAGCATGGAGGTGGAAACATCATGCTATGGGGCTGTTTTTCTGCCAAGGGGACAGGACGACTGATCCGTGTTAAGGACAGAATGAATGGGGCCATGTATCGTGAGATTTTGAGCCAAAACCTCCTTCCATCAGTGAGAACTTTGAAGATGAAACGAGGCTGGGTCTTCCAACATGACAATGATCCAAAACACACCGCCCGGGCAACAAAGGAGTGGCTCCGTAAGAAGCATTTGAAAGTCCTGGAGTGGCCTAGCCAGTCTCCAGACCTCAACCCCATAGAAAATCTGTGGCGGGAGTTGAAAGTCCGTGTTGCTCGGCGACAGCCCCAAAACATCACTGCTCTCGAGAAGATCTGCATGGAGGAATGGGCCAAAATACCAGCTACTGTGTGTGCAAACCTGGTAAAGACCTATAGTAAACGTTTGACCTCTGTTATTGCCAACAAAGGTTATGTTACAAAGTATTGAGTTGTATTTTTGTTATTGACCAAATACTTATTTTCCACCCTGATTTACCAATAAATTCTTTACAAATCCTACCATGTGGATTCATGGATTTTTTTTTCACATACTGTCTCTCACAGTTGAAGTGTACCTCTGGTGCAAATTACTGACCTCTGTCATCATTTTAGGTGGGGGAACTTGCACAATCGGTGGCTGACTAAATACTTTTTTGCCCCACTGTATGTGTGAGGATATTCATTCTGCGCGATGAAGGTTGCAGCAGGTGTGCTTCAAATGTCCTGACAGGTGACAAATTGAAGGAAAATGGTACCCCTGTGGTGCGGGGTGGGGGACGGCTGTAAGCACCATCCATGGTGCAGAGATCGGTGGGACGAAGAGCTCACCTGTACCTGCTGGATTGAATCTGAGGTGCTCTGTGGTTTCAGTGTGAGTGTTTGGTGTGCTGCAGAGCACCTGATGGCGCTGTGGGCGAGGGCTAGTCTCTTTCAGATGAAGCCGTTCGGCGCTGCGATCAAGACTGCCGCAAGCCGCCATTTTTAGATGTGATAAATTAAAGGATATAAAAACAGATTAGTGACTGACATCACCGTGAGTCTGTGAGCCTACAGCAGTCCAGAACAGCTCCTGAAGGCAACAGACTACAGGTAAAAGATGGCCCATGTGACGCTGCCCGTTGGTCAGGGAAGTTATCACACCTTGAGCTGAGCGTTTTCTCGTTCCATCTTTGTGTTTTGAGATGGGACGTGAAGAATCTGACCGAGGAGCGAGACGCTGCGCGACATTCTCCTACTCCCTGTTTCCTGATTCCTACTTCCTCCTCTGAATGGGACCAAAATGAGTTTTATGTTTTATTCAGTCAGACCTAAAAGCAGTGACTGACACCATAAAATCATCAGTAAACATCTTCCTGATGAGCATCTATGCAAGCAGACTTCCAGGTGAGTCGCCCCCTGCTGGACATCAGTTAGAAGTTCACCTCTGATGGCACCTAAATTCAGCAGAAGCTGGCAGATAAAATGAAAGATGAGCTGTTTATTGTTGCTGATTGAAATCACGACCTGCCACCGTCTCTGAGAATAAACAAGGTTTTTGCGTGGAGGTTCCAGTTCTTTAGCGTCGAACGCTCACCTGGATCATGTCTCAGATCACCTGGCTCCAGACATTCATGACCTGCTCCGTAAGGTTCGACTTTCAGAGAAACTGGATGAGTCACATGACCTCATGAGCAGAGGTCAGAAATCGTTTCAGAAACTTTTATTTGAATTTTTGGAAAAAGCACCGCTTTACAAAAAACACCTAAGAACGTCCAACCTGAATCAGCTGATCCACCTCGAGCACAGGAAGTGAGTTATTCTGAGGTCAGAGTGAGAGAGGCTTGGTGCTGCACACCGTTTATTTACAGATTTTTAACTCGTTCAGATGATTTCCTGCGATTCACGTTTGGCTTCGAAACACCTCAGAACAAAGGAGCACCTGCTCTCACCTGAGAGCTTTAGCCAGGGGGGAACTGAGCAAGTCTGAGAGAGGACGAAGGCCAATCGTACGCCTCTCCGATCAGGGTGAGGATGACTGCAGAGTCGCACTCCACAGGGGAGGAGACAGCAGGAATGCGACCTTATAGGAAAGCCGAGCTCTCGCAAATATCCGAGTTATGAGGCGGCGCAGCTGTCGGCGAGGCTGAAGAGCAGCTGAGAGGAGGCGGGGCTAGAGGTTTGTCTGTTTTCAGTGCAGCAGGTGGAGACGAGCTTGGAGCATCGAGTTTCAGGAACGATCTGAGAGGAGAGGTCCGGATTTATCTGGGGGGGGGGGTAAGCCATGGTGTTCAAATTACCACACGGTTTGTGTTTGTGTTAGTGTGTGTGAGTCTTTAGTCGGGCAGATTAAGCTGATCCAGCAGTGAGTGAAGCAGCAGGGAAAGATCAAAGTGATGAGGTCAGAGGTCAGAGTGGAAGCTCACACACAGCTGTGAGATGTGTTTTGGCCTGCGGTCCAATCACATTCCTTGCTCGATCAGACGATGCTAGCTGGTGCTTATGCTAACCTGCTACAGTCCCCCTCACCGCTGACCCCGGCCTCGGAGCCGCAGCTGTACCACTGCCGAGAGTCCAGCAGGGGGCAGACAGTCCTCAGGGTTCCGGTGGTCTTCTGCTTCCTGTTCCCTTTCCAGCAGCGGCCGGAGCTCTCATCTTAGCTGCTCTTCTTCACATCTGTGCCGAGGTCTCTAATACACCTGTTCTTCACACACAGGTGTGCCTCGGCTCTTCTTCAGCCTGAACTGCAGAAACGGTCCTCCAGAGCCAATCACAGCGTGTTTTATTACTTCAGCTTTCGTCTGTTGTTACGGGAACCCAGAGACTCAGACCTGTGGTCAGAAGCTGGTGACCTGAGCACAGCTGCAGCTGCGTCTTTCTCACTTTGTCATGTTTGTTTTTTATTGTGAAAACTGGTGAACGTGTCTTTGTTCTTATTTTTGGATTCAGATCTTTCTGATGTTGTTGACTCGTGTTTTCTCTCTCTGACCCGGACTGTTTAACCCTTTCACCCCTCCCAAAAACCTGAGATCAGCTGATTCTGGGTCAGCTGACTGATGAAGTGATGTCAGGTGGATCATTAAGGTGGCAGCAGCAGCTGAAGTTTCTGAGGGTGGTCTCACACACATGAGACTGGCTGTCTCTGTGATCAATAATAATCTGATGCTTTTACTCAATCAATCAATCAATCAAAATTTATTTATATAGCACATTTTTAAGACCGAAGTACACCAAAGTGCTTTCCAGTAAAATCGCAGTACAAATAAAATCACACTAAAATATAAATTACAAATATATAAAATATAAGATAATTACATAATCTAAATACAGAGCCAGATGTAAATTACCCTAATTCGCCTTAAATGCCAGATCAAACAAATACGTTTTTAAACGTGATTTAAAAGACTGAATGGAATCTGACGCGCGAATATGAAGAGGGAGAGTATTCCATAGCCTGGGTGCAGCAACGGCAAAGGCACGGTCTCCTCTGGTCTTCAGCCGAGACCTAGGTTGCACCAAGAGCAGTTGGCCCGATGATCTTAGTGCTCTCTGAGGGCTGTACAGACAGAGGAGATCAGCTAAGTAGTCAGGTGCCATATTGTTTAAAATTTTATAAGTAAACAATAGAATTTTAAAATCAATTCGATATTTGATAGGAAGCCAGTGTAAATTTTTCAGAACAGGGGTGATAGAGTCAAACTTTCTAGTGCCGGTCAAGAGACGTGCTGCGGCATTCTGGACCAGCTGCAGACGCTGCAGAAGAGAAGATTGTAGACCCAAGTAGAGAGAGTTACAATAGTCCAGTCTTGACATAATGAAAGCATGAATGAGTTTCTCCATATCTTTGTGTGGTATGTAGGGTTTAGCCTTAGAGATTAGGCGTAGTTGATGAAAGCTAGTTTTTACCACAGTAGAGACCTGTTTTACTGTGAAAGTTCAGTTCCTGCTGTCTCAGTGTTGGTTCTTCTGTCAGAGGAGGATAAAAACAGAGAAAGCTTTTAGCAGTGAGGTGTCAGGATCTCCACCTGTGAGACTCACCTGTGTGAGTAAACGAGTGAATGGAAGCTTGAAGCTGTGACTGCACTTGTTCCTGTTTTACCTGATTTTGCCAGGTTCGGAGTGACACCTTGAGTCACTGCGTGTGTTTCTTTTTCTCTTGTTCTTAGCCTGAGTTGGCCATTCCCCACTGCTCTCATCCTCCTCCTCAGCTAAATGATGAGCCTTTCTTCTTTGTTTTGCAGAAGGCGTATAACATTGACCATCAGGCTCTGCCGAAGCAGCCGCACAGCAAAGGTGAGTTAGGCCGTCTCAGGTAATAAAGGCGGTACGACCTGTGAGCAGCCAATGTCACAGACCTGTTCTAGAATAGAATAGAATAGAATAGCCTTTTATTGTCATTGTACATGTACAACAAAACTGTGGGTGCTCGACACCAACTGTACCAGAATAAAATATTTATAAGTTGCAAAGTGCTTGGAGGTAGTCCAAAAGGACTTGGTCTGAATAGAGTCTGTGTGTGAGTGGCCTGAGTGATGAGGGTTTATTATAAGGGAGTATTAATAAATTAATGCTTCAGTCTTAAATATGATCAACCTATCTCTAATAATCGGCTATGTACCACAGGCCTTCAAGCTGGCTGTAGTTAAACCTTTACTCAAAAAGCATCTCTAGACCCAGCAGTCTTAGCTAATTATAGGCCAATCTCCAACCTTCCTTTCATATCAAAAATCCTTGAAAGAGTAGTTGTCAAACAGCTAACAGATCATCTGCAGAGGTTTATTTGAAGAGTTTCAGTCAGGTTTCAGAGCTCATCACAGCACAGAAACAGCTTTAGTGAAGGTTACAAATGATCTTCTTATGGCCTCTGACAGTGGACTCATCTCTGTGCTTGTCCTGCTAGACCTCAGTGCAGCGTTCGATACTGTCGACCATAATATCCTATTAGAGCGATTAGAACATGCTGTAGGTATTACAGGTACTGCACTGCAGTGGTTTGTATCATATCTATCTAATAGACTCCAGTTTGTTCATGTAAATGGAGAGTCCTCTTCACACACTGAGGTTAATTATGGAGTTCCACAGGGTTCAGTGCTAGGACCAATTCTGTTTACATTATACATGCTTCCCTTAGGCAGCATCATTAGAAGACATACAGTGGGGCAAAAAAGTATTTAGTCAGCCACCGATTGTGCAAGTTCCCCCACTTAAAATGATGACAGAGGTCAGTAATTTGCACCAGAGGTACACTTCAACTGTGAGAGACAGAATGTGAAAAAAAAATCCATGAATCCACATGGTAGGATTTGTAAAGAATTTATTTGTAAATTAGGGTGGAAAATAAGTATTTGGTCATCTCAAACATGGAAGATCTCTGGCTCTCACAGACCTGTAACGTCTTCTGTAAGACGCTTTTCTGTCCCCCACTCGTTACCTGTATGAATGGCACCTGTTTGAACTTATCATCTGTATAAAAGACACCTGTCCACAGCCTCAAACAGTCAGACTCCAAACTCCGCCATGGCCAAGACCAAAGAGCTTTCGAAGGACACCAGGAAAAGTATTGTAGACCTGCACCAGACTGGGAAGAGTGAATCTACAATAGGCAAGCAGCTTGGTGTGAAAAAATCAACTGTGGGAGCAATCATCAGAAAATGGAAGACATACAAGACCACTGATAATCTCCCTCGATCTGGGGCTCCACGCAAGATCTCATCCCGTGGGGTCAAAATGATCATGAGAACGGTGAGCAAAGATCCCAGGACCACACGGGGGGACCTGGTGAATGACCTGCAGAGAGCTGGGACCAAAGTAACAAAGGTCACCATCAGTAACACACTACAACGGCAGGGAATCAAATCCCGCAGTGCCAGACGTGTTCCGCTGCTGAAGCCAGTGCATGTCCAGGCCCGTCTGAAGTTTGCCAGAGAGCACATGGATGATACAGCAGAGGATTGGGAGAATGTCATGTGGTCAGATGAAACCAAAGTAGAACTTTTTGGTATAAACTCAACTCGTCGTGTTTGGAGGAAGAAGAATACTGAGTTGCATCCCAAGAACACCATACCTACTGTGAAGCATGGGGGTGGAAACATCATGCTATGGGGCTGTTTTTCTGCCAAGGGGACAGGACGACTGATCCGTGTTAAGGACAGAATGAATGGGGCCATGTATCGTGAGATTTTGAGCCAAAACCTCCTTCCATCAGTGAGAACTTTGAAGATGAAACGAGGCTGGGTCTTCCAACATGACAATGATCCAAAACACACCGCCCGGGCAACAAAGGAGTGGCTCCGTAAGAAGCATTTGAAAGTCCTGGAGTGGCCTAGCCAGTCTCCAGACCTCAACCCCATAGAAAATCTGTGGCGGGAGTTGAAAGTCCGTGTTGCTCGGCGACAGCCCCAAAACATCACTGCTCTCGAGAAGATCTGCATGGAGGAATGGGCCAAAATACCAGCTACTGTGTGTGCAAACCTGGTAAAGACCTATAGTAAACGTTTGACCTCTGTTATTGCCAACAAATGTTACAAATGTATTGAGTTGTATTTTTGTTATTGACCAAATACTTATTTTCCACCCTGATTTACGAATAAATTCTTTACAAATCCTACCATGTGAATTCATGGATTTTTTTTTCACATTCTGTCTCTCACAGTTGAAGTGTACCTCTGGTGCAAATTACTGACCTCTGTCATCATTTTAGGTGGGGGAACTTGCACAATCGGTGGCTGACTAAATACTTTTTTGCCCCACTGTAGCATACATTTACACTGCTATGCAGATGACACCCAGCTCTATCTGTCCATGAAGCCAGATAACACACACCAATGAGTTAAACTGCAGGAATGTCTTAAAGACATAAAGACCTGGATGGCCGCTAACTTTCTGCTTCTTAATTCAGATCAAACTGAGGTTATTGTACTCGGCCCTGAAAAGCTTAGAAATATGGTATCTAACCAGATTCTTACTCTGGATGGCATTACCTTGGCCTCCAGTAACGCTGTGAGGAACCTTGGAGTCATTTTTGACCAGGACATGTCCTTCAACGCACATATTAAACAAATATGTAAGACTGCTTTCTTCCATTTGTGCAACATCTCTAAAGTTAGACACATCCTGTCTCAGAGTGACGCTGAAAAACTAGTTCATGCATTTATTACTTCCAGGCTGGACGACTGTAATTCATTATTATCAGGAAGTCCTAAAAACTCCCTGAAAAGCCTTCAGCTGATCCAAAATGCTGCAGCAAGAGTCCTGACAGGGACTAGAAAGAGAGAGCATATTTCTCCTGTTTTGGCTTCCTGTTAAATCCAGAATTCAAAATCCTGCTCCTCACATACAAGGTCTTAAATAATCAGGCCCCATCTTATCTTAATGACCTTGTAGTACCATATCACCCTATTAGAGCACTTCGCTCTCGCTCTGCAGGCCTACTTTTTGTTCCTAGAGTATTTAAAAGTAGAATGGGAGGCAGAGCCTTCAGTTTTCAGGCCCCTCTTCTGTGGAACCAGCTTCCAGTTTGGATTCAGGAGACAGACACTATCTCTGCTTTCAAGATCAGGCTTCAAACTTTCCTTTTTGCTAAAGCATATACCGTATTTCCCGGACTACAAAGCGCACCTGAATATTAGCCGCACAAGCTAAAATCAGGGGAAAATCCTGTTTTGTACATACATTAGCCGCACCTGACTAAAAGCCGCAGGTGTTTCAATGTTGACTTATCATATGTAAGAGAATATGCACAAAGGGAATTGTCAGGAAAGAGATGGCTGTTTGGAGACACACCCCTTTTATTAATATTTTGAAAAACAAGTTATGGGTACATATTTGCATAACTTTTTAGGTATATGTACAAGTAGCGGTAATTACAAGTACGAAACATGTACTGTGCTTCATAAATGAGTAACAAATGTAGTACATAACAATAACCTACAGCACACCAGAACAATAGATTCGGACTACCTTTTAGGCTCAGGTGCAGTGACACGGCTTTAACAAGCAGAAAAGTCAGTCATTCACCACCATCTTCCTGCGCACTAAAACCACCAAAGTCCTCTTCTCCAGTGTCGGATACGAACAGGCTCAGGGTGGCTTCGTCATCCACTCTCCGCTTCTCTCCTTCGTTGTCACTTACAAAACCAAAGAAATCCTCGTTGTCAGTGTCAGAGTCGAACACCCTCTGAAGGGCCGTGGCGGTGTCCTCCTCTCCATCATGCAGCAGTCCAGCCCTTCGAAATCCGTTGGTGATCATGGATGTTTTCACACTTTTCCACGCCGTCAGAATCCACCGGTGGAGTTGAGCATAACTTGCTTTTCGCAAGCTTATCGCCGCTCGTCATCCACGACTCCCGCTGAACGCGTAGCGTTAATTTGAAGTTTGTTTTTCGCGCTACTTGTACGGCACTATGTTGCCTGGCGGATGGACACGTGACCAACATACCACTCTTGAACCCAGATACTGTGTGTCTGATCACATGCCCTTCCGCCAGGCAACGTAGTGCCGTACAACAGCGGAACAAACAAAACAAATCGTCTTACGATATGACAAAAATCATGGACAATCCATAGAAAAGCCGCACCTGACTAAAAGCCGCAGGGTTCAAAGCTTGTGCAAAAAGTAGCGGCTTATAGCCCGACAATTACGGTAGTTAGGGCTGGACCAGGTGACCCTGAATCCTCCCTTAGTTATGCTGCAATAGGCTGCTGGATGATGCACTGGGTGTTAGGGTTAGGTCTCACTGTCACCAAAGTGCTTGCTCATAGGGGGTCATATGATTGTTGGGTTTTTCTCTGTATGTATTATTGTAGGGTCTACCTTAGAATAAAAAGCTCCTTGATGCAACTGAAAATTGGATTAAGTTGACCTGATTGAGGCCGGTTGGTGAGAAAGTCTTTGATCCACTAGCAGGTGACAGGACGGATCTGGGATCGATGTTTGGGATCATGTTGTTGAATGCTGAGCTGCAGTCCATGAAGAGCATCCTCATGCAGCTCTTCCGGTTCTCCATTCATTGAGGCTGCTTTCGGGGGTTGGGTGCTCTCTCTGCTGTTTACTGATGATAAGTTGGAAGTGATTGAGTGCTGAGCTAACATTAGCATTTGGGGGGGGATGTAAACAATGGTAGATAAAAAAGGCCTCCAAGTCTGGTGGGCAGTGACTGTTTACAACTCTGCTGTTATGGCACCAGTCCCAAGGCACACAGCCCACCACCCCGCCCTTACCAGAGTCTTTGTTGTGTGTGTGTGTGTGTGTGTGATTGTGTGATTGTGTGTGTGATGGCCCAGAGGAACATGAAGCTGATGATCAAACTTCTTCCCGACATGTTTTCTTTTTGCTGTGTTTGAACCTTTGGGGCCACCATACGCCATAGTTAGAAATATAAATGAATTCAACATGCGCACAGGTATAACTCACACAGCTGTGATTGGTCAGGGTTGGACCATGTGACTGAAAACAAGAATAAAGTCAACTGTTCACAGTTTCTGTCAAAGATAAACGTGACGTCAGGCTTGATGATGTCACAGATCTGTCCATGCAGGATTCAAGGAGCTTTATTGTCATTTGCATCACATGTTAACATGAGGTGGAAAGAAATTATGTACAAACAGCGAAAAGAAACCAAATAATGAAGAAAGTTTTTTTATTTTAAATAAAAAATAAATGAATAGTTGTTTTGTTTTTTAACAAACAGAATAACAAGTAATAAAACAATACATAAATAATACTATAAGTAGAGTGCAACAACCTGAGTACCAGTATAGAGTATGGGCATAGAGTGTAGGTATAAATAAATACTTTAGCAGCAAAGAGCCTGATGACCAGCATTGATAAAGTGACAGTGTCGGCAAGAAGAACAAAAGTGTTTAAAGTTGCCGACAGGAAGTGTGAATATTAAAGATAAATGTCAGATTAAATGTTGTGAGATCATCATTATTTATCTTCGTGGTTCGCATGCAACCCACACTGAGAGTCTGCTCCAGGCTGCAGTGAGAGTCAGCGCCCCCATCAGATGGCAGCTGGATTTCAGGCTGGGTGGAGCCGCTGGCTGATGAATAGGAGCAGCGTGGGAAGTGGTCCCGAGGAGGAGGGGCAGTCCACGTGCCACGTGACCGCTGCCTGGCTTTGAGCTGTGCAGGAGAGCAGGAGCAGAGGAGCAGAGGAGCTCTGGTAGCATGGAGCCCAGCACCGCCCAGGGAAGGGTGGTGAAGTCCGGTAAGACCCGGCCGCGGACAGAGCTGAGGATCGAGCTGTGAGGCTGTCAGCTGCTCTCAGATCAGAGTCATGCTGAAGAAAGTCAGCTCCCAGCTTTTTGAATCTTTTACTCCACAAATGGAGAAACAAGCTCAGACTGACGTCATTCACACTTGTAATGCTTTTCACTAAAATTATCATTAAGATGTGACGTCATCTCTAGAAAAAACTTTAAAAATAAACAGGACTTTAGTTTGAGAGCTGGAAGTTTTAATTATCATCTCCAAAGTGGAAATAGAGCCTTCATCAGCTCTGTGTTTCTATCAGAAACATTTCTGCATGTTTGTGTTTGTGCTCAAGTTTGACTATGTGAGGCTCTGAGAGCATGGCTGATGGTGGTGGTGTGGATGATGATGGTGGTGGTGTGGATGATGATGATTGTGGTTTGGATGATGATGGTGGTAGTGTGGATGATGATGATGATGATGATGATGATGGTGGTGTGGATGATGATGATGGTGGTGTGGATGATGATGGTGTGGTGTGGATGATGATAATAGTGTTGGTGTGGATGATGATGCTGGTGGTGTGGATGATGATGATGGTGGTGTGGGTGATAATAGTGGTGGTGTGGATGATGATGATGATGCTGGTGGTGTGGATGATGTTGATGGTGGTGTGGATGATGATAATAGTGTTGGTGTGGATGATGATGATGATGATGATGGTGGTGGTGTGGATGATGATAATAGTGTTGGGGTGGATGATGATGATGATGATGATGATGATGCTGGTGGTGTGGATGATGTTGATGGTGGTGTGGATGATGATGATGATAATGGTGGTGGTGTGGATGATGATGATGATGATGATGATGATGATGATGCTGGTGGTGTGGATGATGATGGTGGTGGTGTGGATGATGATGATAGTGTTGGTGTGGATGATGATGCTGGTGGTGTGGATGATAATAGTGGTGGTGTGGATGATGATGATGATGATGGTGGTGGTGTGGATGATGATAATAGTGTTGGTGTGGATGATGATGATGATGCTGCTGGTGGTGTGGATGATGATGGTGGTGGTGTGGATGATGATAATAGTGTTGGTGTGGATGATGATGATGATAATGATGCTGGTGGTGTGGATGATGATGGTGGTGTGGATGATGATGATGCTGGTGGTGTGGATGATGATGCTTGTGGTGTGGATGATGATACTGGTGGTGTGGATGATGATGATGGTGGTGTGGGTGATAATAGTGGTGGTGTGGATGATGATGATGATGCTGGTGGTGTGGATGATGATGCTGGTGGTGGTGTGGATGATGATGATGATGATGCTGGTGGTGTGGATGATGATGGTGGTGGTGTGGATGATGATAATAGTGTTGGTGTGGATGATGATGATGATGATGATGATGATGATGATGCTGGTGGTGTGGATGATGATGCTGGTGGTGGTGTGGATGATGATGATGGTGGTATGGATGATGATGCTGGTGGTGTGGATGATGATGATGGTGGTGTGGGTGATAATAGTGGTGGTGTGGATGATGATGATGATGATGATGCTGGTGGTGTGGATGATGATGATGGTGGTGTGGATGATGTTGATGGTGGTGTGGATGATGTTGATGGTGGTGTGGATGATGATAATAGTGTTGGTGTGGATGATGATGATGGTGGTGGTGTGGATGATGGTGGTGTGGATGATGATGATGATGATGATGATGATGCTGGTGGTGTGGATGATGATGATGCTGGTGGTGTGGATGATGATGATGCTGGTGGTGTGGATGATGATAATAGTGTTGGTGTGGATGATGATGATGATGCTGGTGGTGTGGATGATGATGGTGGTGGTGTGGATGATGATAATAGTGTTGGTGTGGATGATGATGATGATGATGATGCTGGTGGTGTGGATGATGTTGATGGTGGTGTGGATGATGATAATAGTGTTGGTGTGGATGATGATGATGATGATGATGGTGGTGGTGTGGATGATGATGGTGGTGGTGTGGATGATGATGATAGTGGTGGTGTGGATGATGATGCTGGTGGTGTGGATGATAATAGTGGTGGTGTGGATGATGATGATGGTGGTGGTGTGGATGATGATAATAGTGTTGGTGTGGATGATGATGATGATGCTGCTGGTGGTGTGGATGATGATGGTGGTGGTGTGGATGATGATAAGGTGTGGATGATGATAATAGTGTTGGTGTGGATGATGATGATGATGATAATGATGCTGGTGGTGTGGATGATGATGGTGGTGGTGGTGTGGATGATGATGCTTGTGGTGTGGATGATGATACTGGTGGTGTGGATGATGATGATGGTGGTGTGGGTGATAATAGTGGTGGTGTGGATGATGATGATGATGCTGGTGGTGTGGATGATGATGCTGGTGGTGGTGTGGATGATGATGCTGGTGGTGTGGATGATGATGGTGGTGGTGTGGATGATGATAATAGTGTTGGTGTGGATGATGATGATGATGATGCTGGTGGTGGTGTGGATGATGATGATGGTGGTGTGGATGATGATGCTGGTGGTGTGGATGATGATGGTGGTGTGGGTGATAATAGTGGTGGTGTGGATGATGATGATGATGATGATGATGATGCTGGTGTGGATGATGATGATGGTGGTGTGGATGATGTTGATGGTGGTGTGGATGATGTTGATGGTGGTGTGGATGATGATAATGGTGGTGGTGTGGATGATGATGATGATGATGGTGGTGGTGTGGATGATGATGGTGGTGGTGTGGATGATGATAATAGTGTTGGTGTGGATGATGATGATGATGATGATGATGCTGGTGGTGTGGATGATGTTGATGGTGGTGTGGATGATGATAATGGTGGTGGTGTGGATGATGATGGTGGTGGTGGTGTGGATGATGATGATGGTGGTGGTGTGGATGATGATGGTGGTGGTGGTGTGGATGATGATAATAGTGTTGGTGTGGATGATGATGATGGTGGTGGTGGTGTGGATGATGATAATAGTGTTGGTGTGGATGATGATGGTGGTGGTGGACTTGTTGCTGCTCCTGTCTGTTCAGCATCTTCTTAAGTAATTGAGGTGCTGCGTTGTACCAGAGCCACTCATGGCTCATGAAGCGCTGTGAGGAGCGAAGGCTGATGAAGATGAAGTCACCGCTGGCATGCAGACGGACTGCAGTGGGAGTTCACATCCTCTGCTTGAGTTTTAGCCTCGGCAACGGGGAGTCATGTAGAGCTTCAGTGTTGATGGTGGTGGTGGTTGTATTCAGGGTGGCTGTGTTCATGGTGGTGTTGATGGCTGATCATCAGGTTTGTGACAGGAAGTGGCGTTTCCTCAGCAAGCCTGTTAGCGGCTCGTCTGCTCTGATTTAGATTCTGCGGGGTTTCCTCAGGATGAGCGAAAGAACGAGCAGATGCGTTATGGCCTGCCGTTACAGAGCGATCACGTTTCCTCCCGAGGTGCGGCTCCGGCCTTAGACTCGAGCTCAAGTTGTCCGCTTTGCTGTAACCAGATTGGCAGCACTCACGGGGACGTCAATACAGAGAGGCTCCGGTCTGCACGTCCTCCCTCCGATCAATACAAACCTCAGAAAGGCTCAAAGTCCGGCAGACAAACACTGAGCTAACAGAGAGAGGCGGGTAAAGTTCAGCAGCAGAGCTCCCTGTTACTGTAACTTCTGTGGGTCCAACACATTTTTAATAACACTCAAAATGCGTGGCCTTCAGGTCATACACTGTACATAAAAGATGTACACAGACACTGGTTTCTGCACCTCATTGTTAACCATGTTTGTTTTTAATATAACCCTGGTCATTCAGAATCCTTTAGGATTTAACACATAAAATGTGGAGATTATATACTGAGCTCAAGCAGGAACTATTAATAACAAAAAGATTACATCACAAAAATAGATCAAATTAATAAACTGTGGGAGTCTAATCACAAAACAGGAAGTGTTCTCTGTGTTTCAGTGTCTTCTACAAATTGATTGTCTCACTCCTTAAAATCTGATGCAGTGGTTCAGTATTTAAGAGTGAACGTCTGAGGTCAGGTATTTCAGGTGTTTCAGATGTGATTCAGATATTTTCAGACATGTTTCACACGTGTTCAGGCGTGTTTCAAGCTTTTTCAGGCTTGTTTCAGACATTTTCATATGTGTTTCAGGCTTGTTTCAGGCGTGTTTCAGACATTTTCATATGTTTTACAGGCTTGTTTCAGGCTTGTTTCAGATGTGTTTCAGACATTTTAATGCTTGTTACAGGTGTGTTTCAGATGTGTTTCAGGCTTGTTTCAGATGTGTTTCAGACATTTTAATGCTTGTTACAGGTGTGTTTCAGATGTGTTTCAGGCTTGTTTCAGATGTGTTTCAGACATTTTAATGCTTGTTACAGGTGTGTTTCAGGCTTGTTTCAGATGTGTTTCAGACATTTTAATGCTTGTTACAGGTGTGTTTCAGATGTGTTTCAGGTGTGTTTCAGACATTTTCCAACTTGTTTCAAGTGTGTTTCAGGCTTGTTTCAGATGTTTCAGCCGTGTTTCAGACATTTTCAGACTTGTTTCAGGCTTGTTTCAGGTGTGTTTCAGACATTTTCATATGTGTTTCAGGCTTGTTTCAGGCGTGTTTCAGACATTTTCATATGTTTTACAGGCTTGTTTCAGGCTTGTTTCAGATGTGTTTCAGACATTTTCAGACTTGTTTCAAGTGTGTTTCAGATGTGTTTCAGTCGTGTTTCAGACATTTTCCAACTTGTTTCAAGTGTGTTTCAGGCTTGTTTCAGATGTGTTTCAGTCGTGTTTCAGACATTTTCCAACTTGTTTCAAGTGTGTTTCAGGCTTGTTTCAGATGTGTTTCAGTCGTGTTTCAGACATTTTCCAACTTGTTTCAAGTGTGTTTCAGGCTTGTTTCAGATGTGTTTCAGTCGTGTTTCAGACATTTTCAGACTTGTTTCAGGCTTGTTTCAGGTGTGTTTCAGACATTTTAACGCTTGTTACAGGTGTGTTTCAGATGTGTTTCAGACATTTTAATGCTTGTTACAGGTGTGTTTCAGACATTTTAATGCTTGTTACAGGTGTGTTTCAGATGTGTTTTAGGTGTGTTTCAGGCTTGTTTCAGATGTGTTTCAGACATTTTAATGCTTGTTACAGGTGTGTTTCAGATATTTTCATATGTGTTTCAGGCTTGTTTCAGTCGTGTTTCAGACATTTTCAGACTTGTTTCAGGCTTGTTTCAGATGTGTTTCAGACATTTTAACGCTTGTTACAGGTGTGTTTCAGATGTGTTTCAGACATTTTAATGCTTGTTACAGGTGTGTTTCAGACATTTTAATGCTTGTTACAGGTGTGTTTCAGATGTGTTTTAGGTGTGTTTCAGGCTTGTTTCAGATGTGTTTCAGACATTTTAATGCTTGTTACAGGTGTGTTTCAGATGTGTTTCAGACATTTTAATGCTTGTTACAGGTGTGTTTCAGATGTGTTTCAGACATTTTAATGCTTGTTTCAGGCTTGTTTCAGTCGTGTTTCAGACATTTTCCAACTTGTTTCAAGTGTTTTTCAGGCTTGTTTCAGATGTGTTTCAGTCGTGTTTCAGACATTTTCCAACTTGTTACAGGTGTGTTTCAGATGTGTTTTAGGTGTGTTTCAGGCTTGTTTCAGGTGTGTTTCAGACATTTTCATATGTGTTTCAGGCTTGTTTCAGATGTGTTTCAGACATTTTAAAGTGTGTTTCAGGCTTGTTTCAGGTGAGTTTCAGACATTTTCATATGTTTTACAGGCTTGTTTCAGGCTTGTTTCAGATGTGTTTCAGACATTTTAAAGTGTGTTTCAGGCTTGTTTCAGATGTGTACCAGTCGTGTTTCAGACATTTTCCAACTTGTTTCAAGTGTGTTTCAGGCTTGTTTCAGGTGTGTTTCAGTCGTGTTTCAGACATTTTCAGACTTGTTTCAAGTGTTTTTCAGGCTTGTTTCAGATGTGTTTCAGTCGTGTTTCAGACATTTTCCAACTTGTTACAGGTGTGTTTCAGATGTGTTTTAGGTGTGTTTCAGGCTTGTTTCAGGTGTGTTTCAGACATTTTCATATGTGTTTCAGGCTTGTTTCAGATGTGTTTCAGACATTTTAAAGTGTGTTTCAGGCTTGTTTCAGGTGTGTTTCAGACATTTTCATATGTTTTACAGGCTTGTTTCAGGCTTGTTTCAGATGTGTTTCAGACATTTTAAAGTGTGTTTCAGGCTTGTTTCAGATGTGTATCAGTCGTGTTTCTGACATTTTCCAACTTGTTTCAAGTGTGTTTCAGGCTTGTTTCAGATGTGTTTCAGTCGTGTTTCAGACATTTTCAGACTTGTTTCAGGCTTGTTTCAGGTGTGTTTCAGATGTGTTTCAGACATTTTAATGCTTGTTACAGGTGTGTTTCAGACATTTTCATATGTGTTTCAGGCTAGTTTCAGTCGTGTTTCAGACATTTTCAGACTTGTTTCAAGTGTGTTTCAGATGTGTTTCAGTCGTGTTTCAGACATTTTCCAACTTGTTTCAAGTGTGTTTCAGGCTTGTTTCAGATGTGTATCAGTCGTGTTTCAGACATTTTCCAACTTGTTTCAAGTGTGTTTCAGGCTTGTTTCAGATGTGTTTCAGTCGTGTTTCAGACATTTTCAGACTTGTTTCAGGCTTGTTTCAGGTGTGTTTCAGACATTTTAACGCTTGTTACAGGTGTGTTTCAGATGTGTTTCAGACATTTTAATGCTTGTTACAGGTGTGTTTCAGACATTTTAATGCTTGTTACAGGTGTGTTTCAGATGTGTTTTAGGTGTGTTTCAGGCTTGTTTCAGATGTGTTTCAGACATTTTAATGCTTGTTACAGGTGTGTTTCAGATATTTTCATATGTGTTTCAGGCTTGTTTCAGTCGTGTTTCAGACATTTTCAGACTTGTTTCAAGTGTTTTTCAGGCTTGTTTCAGATGTGTTTCAGTCGTGTTTCAGACATTTTCCAACTTGTTACAGGTGTGTTTCAGATGTGTTTTAGGTGTGTTTCAGGCTTGTTTCAGGTGTGTTTCAGACATTTTCATATGTTTTACAGGCTTGTTTCAGGCTTGTTTCAGATGTGTTTCAGACATTTTAAAGTGTGTTTCAGGCTTGTTTCAGATGTGTTTCAGTTGTGTTTCAGACATTTTCCAACTTGTTTCAAGTGTGTTTCAGGCTTGTTTCAGATGTGTTTCAGTCGTGTTTCAGACATTTTCAGACTTGTTTCAGGCTTGTTTCAGGTGTGTTTCAGACATTTTCATATGTGTTTCAGGCTTGTTTCAGTCGTGTTTCAGACATTTTCATATGTTTTACAGGCTTGTTTCAGGCTTGTTTCAGATGTGTTTCAGACATTTTAATGCTTGTTTCAGGTGTGTTTCAGATGTGTTTCAGTTGTGTTTCAGATATTTTCCAACTTGTTTCAAGTGTGTTTCAGATGTGTTTCAGACATTTTAATGCTTGTTACAGGTGTGTTTCAGATGTGTTTCAGACATTTTAACGCTTGTTACAGGTGTGTTTCAGATGTGTTTCAGACATTTTAACGCTTGTTACAGGTGTGTTTCAGATGTGTTTCAGACATTTTAATGCTTGTTACAGGTGTGTTTCAGACATTTTCCAACTTGTTTCAAGTGTTTTTCAGGCTTGTTTCAGATGTTTTTCAGTCATGTTTCAGACATTTTAATGCTTGTTACAGGTGTGTTTCAGATGTGTTTCAGGTGTGTTTCAGACATTTTCCAACTTGTTTCAAGTGTTTTTCAGGCTTGTTTCAGATGTGTTTCAGTCGTGTTTCAGACATTTTAATGCTTGTTACAGGTGTGTTTCAGATGTGTTTCAGGTGTGTTTCAGACATTTTCCAACTTGTTTCAAGTGTTTTTCAGGCTTGTTTCAGATGTGTTTCAGTCGTGTTTCAGACATTTTAATGCTTGTTACAGGTGTGTTTCAGATGTGTTTCAGGTGTGTTTCAGACATTTTCCAACTTGTTTCAAGTGTTTTTCAGGCTTGTTTCAGATGTGTTTCAGTCGTGTTTCAGACATTTTAATGCTTGTTACAGGTGTGTTTCAGATGTGTTTTAGGTGTGTTTCAGGCTTGTTTCAGATGTGTCAGGTTCTGAATTGAAGTTTGCAGCAGGCTCCGTGACTGACTTGCTCAGCTGTGAACATTGTGAGTAGTGTGAGATGTTTGCTGCTCACAGAGATCAGTGCTGCAGCTCAGTGCGCTCCTCCTGCCAGCCTTTCATTTCCTTCTACTGAACCTACTGACAAACTGCTACAGCAGTCCTTACAATCACAGGAGCTCAGAGAAGTTTCTGATGGTTATCCGCCATGTGCGACCTCACAAGCCCGTTCCTATTTGCTGTAGCAGCGCCAACATCTGGAGGCAGGGAGGCTGTCAAAATAGCCGTCCACTTACTTTCTTCTGCGTGTCTAGGAGTGAACAGACATCCGGAGCTCGTTTCATTTTTCTGAAATATGAAGCTGGAAGGCGGGCTCTGGTTGCACTCGAGAAAGGGTCATTGTGCGGCGTGACCTGTCATGTGATCTCAATCCCAGAATATCCGAGGACGGGATGGGTTTATTGTCCTTTCTCAGATGCGCCGCAGGCCGGAAACTGAGGACCTCTGCCTCAAACACCCCAGCTCACAGACACCACGAGCTGCTGCTAGCGCCTCCTGCTGGCTACACCTGCTGTCAGCGCCTTATCAAGACCTGACCCAGTGAAGACGTTTCTCTAAAGCAAGGACTTTTAAACACAGTCCGGACTTTTCCAGTGGGGAATTTTTAAAGGGACAGTGTTAATGACGTTTTGGGAACGGGGACACATTTACAGAGTGAGCAGAAAAACAGGGAATGAGGCTTTTCTCAGCTGCTGTGAATGGACTGTGAAGATGTTTCAGGATGTATGATATCCTGCTAGCATCTGCTGGGGGTTGCAGTTTGT
>NC_140622.1:41846762-41991762 GCF_057382275.1 Copadichromis virginalis | reverse complement strand
CGCCGTTTTCCCCAAAGGAAAACGCAGCGTTTTCAAAACGCTCTCGAAAACGCACACATTTGAAGACGGTGCTTTCCCGTCCCAGTGTGGACAGCGAGAAGGGAGACTTTTGAAAACGATGACACATGTTAGTCACGTGATGCAGTCATGTGACCAGTTAAACTAAGATAGCGGAGGGCGTTACACAGCAGCTGTTTCGTTTGACAGCCCTATTTAAAGATGAACATCAGTCTGCACGCGCTCCAGAGAGCTTTTCTTCACATTCTTTAATTCTCACTCGCTTTTGCAACTTTGTACTTTTGTGTTACTCGCAGCAACGACTCCACTTCATTGTTAGTCCATTTGAAAAACTCGCTGCTTTTCCTGCGACGTTTCAAAGAGCAGGAAAGTAAATAAGCGGCAGACAGAAATGAGGCAGGCGCATGCGCAGCACTGGAACGTCAGCGTTTGCAGCTGTTTCAGTGTGGACGCACAACTCTGTGAAAATGACTGAAAACGCTTGTGTGGACGCGGAGCGTCTTCAGACGAAAACGCCGTTTCTATCCGGGCCAGTGTGGACGTTGCCTGAGTGTGTTGTTTGCTCTCCTGCACTGAACTTGTGCCTAAGCTCACCTGTGAGACTCTCACAGATCAGATACTGGGATCACTTTGTCCTTCCTCTCTCATCTTCACCATGCTAATCACATAGATTGATGAAACACTGACATGACTACAAACCTCAGTGAGCTTCCTTTATCTGTGGCACATTTTACAGTTTCATTAGAGATTTTTTAGAGATTTTAAGCTCTAACTCAGACTCATGTGATTCGAGCCTGCGAGCTCCTCTCGGGGAAGCCTTACTTCCTGTGCTCACGGGACTCTGACGGGATAATTTTTGTGCAATTTAGACTTTTACTGTGGAGACGAGGATTCAAATTGTACTGTTTGTATTTGTGTCTTTTATCGTGTTCAGCTTGACGCCTCTCACGTGTCTGTTGATCAATAAAGAACTAACCCTGCTGTCTGGTTTCTCCTGCAGATTTCATTTAAAGTGTGAAACTGTGCTGCTGACACCACCTCCTCTCATGCTGCTCTGCTCTACGTTCCCTATGTCATGTACAGCATCGTCTGCAAACATGAGCATCACCTGTCGCCCCCTGCTGGATGATCCACAGCTGCTAGAGGAAACCTGACCTTACACATCTGGATCACATTAAGAATAGGGTCTGCAGTCCTTTATTTCTCAGTCACTTTGCCGTCAGAGCTTCTCTGAGCTTCAGTGCTTGTTTTGTTACCTGCTTCATTAATGGAGAGCAGACAATGGAGGTCATGTTTGCCTGCAGTGCTGGTCTCCTGCATGTCTTCATTGTCCTGCGCTGGCTACCTCAGCGCAGGAATTTAGTGTCTTTTTATCAATAAGAACAGATTTATATGGATGAAATGTAATTCTTAGCTTCAAGTGAAAGAAACGGAGAAAACAAAGTGTCTAAAAATGACTTATATGAGAGACAAAAACCACCAGTAAAGAAAGAATCAATCATTTACATGTTAGTGATGGTGAATATAAAGCTGAAACCACAGAGGAGGAGCCGAGGAAACGTTTTTCCTCACATTCCTGATGATGTGCCATTTGGGTGGAGCTGAGTTCTGTTTATCCAGCAGGTGGCGCTGTGCTCCTGCTCAGCCTGTGAGTGGAAGAAGTTTGAGTTCGACTAACTCGAATGATCGTTTGTTTTTTATGTTTAAAACAAAGAATCATGTGAAGCTTTCAGTTGAATTGTATTTTATTTGTCAGTTTGGAGGCCTGACACCCCTCCGGGCACCTTTGTGAGCACTTATTCTGAAGCATTTTAAACAGGAAGTAAGGTGCAGTGTTCTCCAGTTAGAACTGTTCTTTGTACAGGTGTGTAAATCTTACTTTAGGCTGAGGCTAATTACTGGAGAAAGGAAAAGTTGTGATCATCAGAAAAGGTTAATGAGGGGCCACCAAACACCTGAGCCCAGGAGTCTGTAAGTCGGCGGTCTGGCCATGGTTCACGCCTCACTCTGCAGGGGTCACCAGTCTGATCTGATAAACAACATCTGCTTTATTTCCATTTCCTCACCTATTCTTAACTCCAGCGCAGACACATCTGGACTGTTTGGAAGTGTTTTCACTCCTGGAGCTAACAGTTTCACAAAGCACCTGGTTGCATGTGTGAGTGCAGGTAATGATGGCGAAGATTCCCATGCTCACCTTTCAGAAGAAGCTGGTTCTCGCCAGACAGACGTGCAGAGAGCGTGAGAAAGCTTCGCGCCTGTTACGAATGCTGCTCTCACAGAACCACACGCTTTAAAGATGACAGAGCTACTGTGACTTCACCTGCTGGTTTCTGAAAGATCACATCCAGATGTTTTCCATTATCTCCATCTTGGAAAAGCGAGGGATGGAGCTAACTGTTAAAAACCTTTTTTTTTTAACGGATGTATTTAATCAGGAAGTCCTGTGAGGATGACTACACTCTGATTCCAACTCGCTAAGTTTAAAACAAGGCTGTGCAGTCTCCATAGTTCTGTTCCTGCTGGTTGCTGGATGCAAAACTTCTTTTCAAGCATTACTGAATTCAGATTTTACGAGCTGGCAGATGATTCCTGCTTATTTTTAAAGGAGAAAGATGAAAACCCCGAAGCAGTGAACCTTTCTCTGTAGTGTAAAGCGTGTCCTTTTCACACTGAAAGGCTGTTTTTTGCTTTGTGTACTTCACACAGGTTGAAAATACCATCTCATATTTGGAGATTACTCCATTGAACGCTACCCCAACAGAGGTCGATCATCTTGTTAATAATTTCACCTCCTCACTACGTACGACTCTGGATACTGTAGCTCCAGTGAAAACTAAGGTCTCTAATCAGAAGTACCTGACTCCGTGGTATAATTCTCAAACACGTAGCCTAAAGCAGATGACTCGTAATCTGGAGAGGAAATGGCGTGTCACAAATTTAGAGGATCATCATTTAGCCTGGAGAAAAAGTTTGCTGCTTTATAAGAAAGCCCTCCGCAAAGCCAGAACATCTTACTATTCATCACTGATTGAAGAAAATAAGAACAACCCCAGGTTTCTCTTCAGCTCTGTAGCCAGGCTGACAAACAGTCAGAGCTCTGTTGAGCCAACCATCCCTTTAACGTTAACTAGTAATGACTTCATGAACTTCTTCACAAATAACATTTTAACCATAAAAGAAAAAATTACCCATAATCATCTCTCTGTGGGGAAAAAAGAGCATATCTGCATGAAGCTGACAGAGGCAACGAACCAATCGCATCCATTTCAGTTGTCAAATCATCAAATTCACCTCTTCGCTTGTTTGTGCACCTGCACAGCTTCCTTCCTTATTTCATTTTAAATAAGCACGTCATAACGGCCTCAGCAGTCACTGCAACTATGTTCCATGCAGCTCTGGTTCCCTGCAAACGAGGCTGAAACCCTGACACCATCCCCCGGGTCAAAGGGCAAACTCACAGCTGAACTCTGAACGCCACCCTGCTGTAATAAAAACGACTTCCTGTGGAGTTGTTCCTGTATGAGCTCATCATTATGATCTATAGTAACTGATCAAAGTGTGTTTGAGTATAATGTCCTTTGTTGTGTTACAGGATTTAGGATTCATGTTCAGGTCAACTGGGATCAGTGATGATGGAGGAATTTTACTGCACTCACAGAATTCCTAAACAGGAAAGATGCTCCACTGGATCACAGCAGGAAAACATAACAAACTGAGATTTGATTTTTTTATCTTATATTGGACAGATTTATTCAATGAGGTAAATTATTGTGACATCACAGGGTGATCTAACAATTAGCAGTTCACAGTAAAAACCAACAATCAGCTGAGAGAATGTTAATTAGTGGCTCAACAATCCTGAGGAGGGAGGGCGAGGGAGGGCGAGGGAGGGCGCTGCAGGTCCGCTAACCAAAATAATCCAGTGTGAGCTCAGGTTCAAGTGTTTGTCTCTGAAAACAGCGAGGCAGATACACGAGAGGAGGCTGAAGGAGAATCAGTCTGCTTTGGATTTAACAAATAACTCTTGTGACAGAAACCAGTGAGCACTGTGCAAAGGTCTGAGGGTCTGAGGATTAGGACTCAGGTGGAGCTCGGGATTCATCTACAGGAGAGCTGCATCATTACAAACTGAAGTCTGTGTGAACAGGTGACCTGGACGATGTGCAGAAGTACAGGAACGCCATTTACCGTCTGATCACGAGCCGTCCCACGTTACTGTGACACATGCATGTATGCGTGCTTGGCTTTCTAGTTTAATGGCAACATTGAGGGTGAGGGTTAAGGCCCCATTAATCTGACACACTAACACTTTTATTTGTCACAGATTCAGCAGAGAGAAGTCACTTCTAACACCGGGTTTAGAAAATATAGTGGCAAAGTAAAGTGCACATTTTGTAGTCCATCATCTATAAATTGTAGGTTCAATATTGTGGACATCTGGTGGACATATACTCGTCTCTCACAGCGGTGAGACAAGTATGAGGCTGTTCCAGTTCTCAGCACGCAGTTCTTCTCTTTTCTTAAGTTTTTAGCGATTCTCCTACCCACGTTTCCAATACTGGAAATGTGACTGAGGTCAAGGAACAGAGGTTAGAAGTAGGAGATAGGAGGGACTTTTGGAACACACCCTTGGAGTCTCTTTTTTCCCCACCTTTGAGTCCAGGCCAGGTGTGGTTTCTCCTCGCTCCGGGCGTGGGTGGGTTCTCTCTCTGCAGTCAGGCCTCAGCTGGAGTCACCTCTGACATTTAAGGACCAGCTCAAGCATCCAATCCTTGCCAGATTTCAGGGTTAGGGTTAGGGGTTAGGGTCAGTCGGCTTCTTTATCGTTTCCTCGACTTCTCTGCACCAACTCTGTTCTCTCCCTGTTTCTGCTTTAACCAGCCTGGCTCATCAAGCCACTACTTATCTTCCTTCTCACTGTTGCCAAAGTGCTTGCTCAAAAGGGGTCATATGATTGTTGGGGCTTTCTTTGTTTGACTGCACTTCTCCAGTCCGAAAGACATTCTAAAGTGTCCTTGCTGTAGATTCTAGTGGTGTGGATCAGCGAATTGATGTCTCGTTCACTCTTGGCATACAAGTTGATGTCATCCATGTAGAGGTGGCGACTGACGATTGCTTCGTTCCGTAGTCGGATTCATGGCCAGTTGTGTCGATGATCTCACTGAGGGGGTTCAACCTGGAACAGCAGTGGGAACAGAGCATCTCCTTGGTAGGGCCCACACTTGATGATGACTTTTGCTGTGTGTTTGAAGTATCCAGTATTGTACGCCACATCCCCACTGGGTTCCTGATGAAGGCTCTTAGGGTCCTGATGATCTTGTATAGTTCTAGGCATTCCAGGATCCAGGTGTGGGGCACTGAGTCGTAGGCCTTCTTGTAATCAATCCAAGCAGTGCACAGTCTTGCAGTCTTGGGGAACTGCTCTTTCTTCCAGTAGCTGGTGTTTTGCCTCTCGGGTGCTCCTGTTGATTCCTTTCTGTGTCCCACTCATGTAGGCAATATCCCTGTTCATCCTAGTCACTATGATGCTTGACTGGAGCTTCCATGTGGTAGTGATGCAGGTTATTGGCCAGTAATTGGATAGGGCCGGTTCCTTCTGGCGATCCTTGAGGATCAGGACTGTCGGCCTCTCCTGTCTTGTCACACTCATTGACTGCTACGGGTTTCTCAATTACTGTTTGCGGTTTCTGACTCGGTCACAGCGCCTCATTTGAGTCTGCTTTTGAGTCCAGCCTTAATCCACAGCCCACAAAACAGTGAGAACAACTGTTGACCCGTCCACAAATCATGCTCTGCACAGACTCAGCCGACCTGTTCTTTATAAAAAGGTCTAAATTCTAAATGATGTTTCATTTGTGGTGGATGTCGGAGTCTGAGGGTGTTTTCACACATATAGTTGTTTATTCTGGTCCAGATCAGTTAATGAGGTAGTAAACTCACGAGTCGCCAAGCTGGTGGTGCGTACAGACGTGTACGCGGTGTCACAGCGCTCCCGACTACTGTGCACGTTTTTGTGTTTTTTATGCTTTTTATTGTGACTTGCTGCAATCACTGATCACTTTCACTCGTCAGGAATCGATAGATATCATCCATAGCCTGAACCTGGACTTTACTTTAGATTAGACACACAGTATTCAGAGATTGTGAGACCAGCAGGTGCTCCATGGGCTATTGTCTGGAACAGCAAGCAACACAGACGGCACTCCTCTCCCTGCACCTGAGCCAGGACCGCAACACAACTCTGGTAAGGGAGGGGGGCCATAATGCATACAGAATTATAAAAAGTCACTGCTCACCAGACTTGGAGGCCATGTCCATTCAGTGCGGGCCCTTTTATCTACCTGCGAGCTAACAGTAGCCATAGTTATCATTGTTTACATCCAGAGGGCGTTCATGTTGTTGCTGGGGACTTTAATAAGGCATGTTTGAAATCTGTACTCCCCCAAAACCAACATGGTAAGGACACTTACCATGTTGGTTAGTTTTTCCCAGTGGTTTGGTTAGTTTTCACACAGAGAAACATTGAAGTGAACTCCAAGCGAACCAAAATGCATCACCACAAACAACGTGAGAATGTTCAGTCTGCCCACTGGTCACATGTGTCTGGGACAGGAGCAGTAAAACTAAACACAGGAGGAATGTGGTGTGTGAGAAAACTGAAAATTTAAGTTAACCAGCTAGCTGCCAGCCCATACAGACCTGTGCACATTCATAGTAGCTTCCCACATTGAGAATACAATGCAGACATGGCTACAGTAGCTGGGCTGTTGGTTCAGATCGAGGTCTGATCCTGTTCACACCATTAACAAACCTCTCTGGAGTTGGTTTGGAACCATATCGAGAACACCTTCTCCAAAAGGGTCTCTGTTGTTTTGGTCCAAGTATGCTTACTGTATTCACACCTGCACCAACGAACCACACCGAAAAGAAAACCAACCAGAGTTGGGTTTAAACAGACTAAACACCCACCCTAGGCCTTTATTCGTTACATACTGAGTGTATAAACGACTTGAAATTCAGATGTTTTTGGTTCCGCACACGTCGTGTAGGGTATTAACTCACTTGAAAATACCGAAAAATGATTCCTGAAAAATCATGCTGTGAAAAAAATGGAGTGGACAGAAAGTGGCATTGAGCTGGTTCTGATGTTTCTAGGTGAAGACTGGATTCTCAGGAAAAGGCAGCAGGAGGAGAATTTCCTGGTTTGATCCCGGAGTCGAAGCTTTCAGACGTACTTCCGGATGTCAAAGAAATCATTTCACAGAGCCGACTGACCCTGGGAGGCACCTAGCTTTGAGTCTGAGGGAAAACAGGATTATTTTACTTTTTCACATCACTGTGTATTTAGTACTGATGCTACGATGATGCTTGTTACCAAACGCAGTGCTATGATTGGTCAGATCTGTTTATTCAAGTCTTGAAAAATCAGAAAAAGCCAACAAAAAAAATGTTGGGGGTTTAAAGTCTTACACAGCTTTTATTTTGAAGGTTTTTGGAAAGCTGAATGCACTCGGCTCATCTTCTGTAGTTTAAATGTGGCAGTAAATAAAATGTTCAGACATTTTTCACAGCATGTGAACAAGGGATTTTTGTTCATTAAAATATTACGTGTCATAGCTCAGTGGGCTACATACTGAACTCAGGCTGAGGGGCCTGGACCCCCGGGAGTCGTCCGCTGCAGTTATTGAATGATGTGACGTCATCTCCGCTTTATTTTGGAAAGGTTTGGAAAGAGTGGTGCTCTCTGCGGCTTGACTGCGCAGGTCCGCAGCTGGCGGCAGAGACAGACGCAGAGTTCGTCGTTCCCGGCTGGAGCACCGCCGGAGCCGCCTGCTTTGTTCGCCACAGGCTGAGCGCGCCGAGCCGGTGCTTCCAGTGCTTAGAGGAAACCTCCGTAGTTGCGAGCGCAGAGCGTTAATCTGCCGGGAGACCCGGCGGAGGGACCGGTGTGATTTGTGGGACGGTACACGGTGTAAAATGGCTCCCGGGCACCGCGAGCACCGACTCAGGTAAGAGTCCGCACCTGCCGCCGCACTGCTAACGGCTCTGACGCACTTGTGTCCGGAGGGCGGGGGGTGGCTGTGGCCGCGGCCGGTCCCTTTGCTTCACCGGACGTCTTTCTTCGGAGAGGAGCTTCAACCAAACTCTGTTGGAAAACCTCCATAAATAAGCCGATTCTCGTCCTTGTGGACCTGGGCTGCTTTTGGGCCCTGACCCGGGATCTGTGTTCGGGTTTGGGTCATTCGGCCTGTGTTTGGTCCGCGTGGGTGGTCGCTGTAGTCGGAGGTTGGTGTTTACCACTAAGAATCAGAGCGGGTGCTCGCCACCGCCCTCCGCGGCGCGATGTGGGTGGAACCCCCCCCCAAAGCCCCCATCAGATAAGATAAGATAGAACTTTATTAATCCCTCGGGTGGGTTCCTCTGGGAAATTCGACTTCCAAAAAAAAGCACAGCAACGACCGATCAGCAGAGGCCCGGCGTGTTTACAGGGGCCCGCAGGCTGCAGGTGACCGGATGTTACTGACGGCGCCGCAGTACTGCGCGGGTCCGAGCCCCTCGCTGGGAAAGATGTTAAAACGCGTGTATTTTGAATGGAGTTTGGTAGGACTCGCTGTAACTGTGCATCTGCTGCTCAGATGTTTGGACTCATTACAGTCAGCGCCGCTGTCATCACACCTGCCACCTGTTTTCCGCTGAGTCTGCGCAGTTTGTCCGCTAGCAAACTAACAGGTTCAGGGTCCGCTATGACGTCACCCACACCTCTCTTACAGTTATGATTAACTTGAACTAAAGTGTGTATTTTCACAGTTGATGGGCTCGTGTTTCTGTGCAGCAAACGCTTTCACAGTTGCAAACAAAAATATGTGGCTATGACGTCATTACCGGGGCAGGCCTGTAACTGGTGAAACCTGTTCTGTTTACAGCAAACATCGATAAAGAAACCGGATAAGACGTATAAATATAAGTAGTCTTGATCCACCTGATTGAGCATTGATTAATGATTCATGGTTTCGTCACACTTGTTGCTTAGAGCCTTGAACCTGTGAGGTCAACACTGTCATCTGCTCTTTTTTTTTTTTTTTAATTCCTCTTAAATGGCCTGTATTTGTATAGCACTTTCACTCGTCCCTAAGGACCCCAAAGTGCTTTACTGCGCCCATCCACACACAGGTGATGGCAGCTACATTGTAGCCACAGCCACCCTGGGGCGCACTGACAGAGGCGAGCCTGCCGGACTCTGACCACCACCAGTAGGCAACGGGTGAAGTGTCTTGCCCAAGGACACAACGACCGAGACTGTCAGAGCCGGGGCTCGAACCGGCAACCTTCCGATTACAAGACGACCTCCCAACTCTTGAGCCACGATCGCCCCACAATCTTATTTTTATTCTGTAACAAAACTTTAATACAGCTTTTAGAATGAGGAGATTATGTATGGAGAGCAAACCGTATCAGGCTGTGCTCAGTCATCCAGGTGAGGAAGCCCTAAAAAGTTGATTCTGTTCATCCGGACGTTTTCAGTGAAGCGTTTCATCATCATCAGGTGACTTCTTCAGTCAGCGACAAGTGTGAAAACCTGCGCTCAGAGCCCCTCGCCGACGAGGTGACCGCCTTGGTGAGGAGGAGCAGCGGCCTCCTTGCCCCATCTCTGGGAGAGCCCACCCACCCTTCAGCAAAGGTCATATCCACCGTCTCGCTTCTTCACCTTCAGAGTAACCAGCAATAAATTCAGCCTTAGATTAATCGCGTGTTATCACACATTTCTGTAGCAACGTCAGGGCTGTGACTCCGCCTGGTGACAGGTGGCTGCATAACATGTAGGGCACACTTAGGTTAAAGCGTGCGTGTGGTCCGGACGAGTCGCACGCGTCTGCAGTCACAGTTCACGATTTAACGTGCTGACGACACTCGCACAGGCCGTGATGAAGACGAGCTGTGACGACAGATGAGATGAAGACGACGTCAGTTTATAACGCTGACTCTGAACTAACGAGCAGGTGAAACATGTCAGCGACTGTGTTCGTTTATTCTTTTTAGTCTAACCGAGAAAAAGGAAAAAACAGGAACTGCGTTCAGCTTCATCTTCAGCTGATCGGCACACGTCTGAACTTTATTACCTGTGACGAATCAGCAGCTTTTATCTCACCTGCTGGCGCCCACAGAAGGTACAAAAGTCCACCTGAGCACGCACACAGACGCACCTTTACCTGGAGCCGGTCTCATAGCACAGGCTACAGATTTCAGCCGCTCCTCACTGACGAGCTGACGTCACAGATCAGATTGTTTAATCCCAGATAACCCGGATGTTTTTGTCCCACAGAAGACGAAACGAATCAGATCTGCAGCCAGGCTCTGATTCAGTTGCTGATGTCACGCGGCATCAGCGACGCACGCCATGTGACGCGTCTGCCGGTCTTGAACGTCTCGATTTCTGCAGCCGGGTCGGAGACACCCGTGTGCAATTGTCTTGGTTTTTCTCATTTTAATTATGCTCCAGGTACGCAAACACTGCGGCTCTTTGTCAGCTTGTGCGTTGATTTCAGGGGGAGGAGCCTGGAAGTCAGAAACAGTCAGCAGCAGGCGCACTGAGCATCCTGGACGAGTTCAGGTGTGTGCAGCCAATCAGCTCGTCAGCGATGATGAGCGTCTCCCATCAGCCAGCCTCAGAGCCGCGTGGCTACAGACACACTTTAAATCTGAGTGATTGTCAGTTAGCAGAGGGGGCGGGGCTGAGGTGGCGATGAAAGCTGCTTTCATTAATCGTTATCAAGACTGAACAATTATCAAAAATACATTTATATTTAACTTATTGATCGATTATCAAAAATGAGAATTTAATCAGTCATTTCTCTGATTAATGTCAGTTATTGATCATCCTGCTGACCCCCACACACACAAAAGCTCACTGATGAATATTGATTATTATTGATTACCTGTCAGTTCTGCTGGAGCTGGTCCAGTTTTTAAATCATTGACTTTCAGTCAGTTTGATAAAATGATGATGCGCAGGGACTTCCTGCTGTAGCGCGATATTTATCTGGCCTCAGCCAAAAGGCTGATTGGGGACTTTCACCGCCGAGCGGGCGGTGGCGCAGACACCCGACTTTGTCATCACAAAGTAAGGTTTTCAAATGAATTCCGTAGCTGCAGCTGTTCTTGTTATGTTTATGAGCGTAAACCAGATTAATGCTGCGAAAGACGACATATTTTCACCTTAACTTCCTGTTATTCCTTCAGAATAAAGCTCCAGGGTGAAGCGTTGTAGCTTTGGCTGACCACCTCTTTGTCTCTCTATCCTCAGCTGATCAGCAGCTCCATGTGACGTCACTGCTTCTTCCAGCAGCGCTTCAACCGAGCTCTTCCTCCTCCTCTGCTACGAGGTGGCATGTCGGCGGCTCAGACCCAGAAGGAGAGCAGCGAGGCGGGCTGGGGCTGCCTGGAGGCTCTGGGTCTCAGTCAGAAGGAGATCGTCCTGGCTGAGGCCCTGCAGATGGAGTACGATGCCCTGTCCAAACTCAGACAGGACAAGAGCGGAACGGGACCCAGCCAGACCGGCTCCAAGACCCCCAATCCCTCCATCGAGCGCCACCAGTCCACACCTTCCCCGCCAGGAGGAAACCTGCTGATGGGCCTTTCCGGGTCCGAATCCTCCCTGAACCAAGCGGGAGGGTCCCAGTCTCCACAGTCCGCCCCAGCCAGGGCCCTCCCCCCTCAGGGCGGCTACGTCAAGGAGTCCCCATACATCCTGGACAGTTCTGAAGTCTGCAAGTTCAGGGACGCTTCTGTGCCCAGCCTTGGGGACTCTCCCGGATCCAGTTCAGGGTTTCTGCCAAAGGGTTTTCCCGCTCTTCCAGATGACACACCCCCCGCCATCCCACCAAGAAACCCCATCCCGCCACTGGCAGTGTCCGAGAACCCCTTCCTGCCCCCCCGACCCTCCACCGTGCCGCGGGACGTGAACCTGTTCATGCCCAACGTGGATCGGCCCAAAGTGACCTCCGGAGACCTGAACTATGACACCATCAACGACTCGCTGTCCCGACTAAATGACAGCTGGCAAGGTCGGAGGGCCAACGGCGACCAATCAGGCAAGCCCGTGGCCCGCAGCAAGACGCTCCCCCCTCAGGTGCCTCCCAGGACGTACGTAGCTGTTCCCAAGAGCAACAAGAACCAGCGTCCGGTCTCTGCAGACCCGGTAAGCCCCTCTGAGGTCGTGCGTCAGCTGTTTGTGTTGAGCTGTACTCTGATTGGCCACTTAAACAATTTCTTTCTGATTGCATTTCTAACACTGTTGAATACTGCAGTGTGTGATTATAAGCAGCATCTCTGTCTCTGAAGAGCTGCTTCTTCTGTAACGAGGGTCCCGCTGCACCCTTGGTGTCACCATGTTTCCACATGAATCAAACTCGAGCTGAACTGAAGCACACAGCCAGTTCAGCTGAGATGAATCCCAATACGTATCTCGAGTTCATCAGAACCGATCAGTTTAATTAACTCGCAGAAAAGTCAACAAAGCCACCAGCAGCTAATAAGTCAGGGGTGGATTCTGATGGGCTTCACCTGGACCTTTGTCACTTGGTTCTTAACACTCTCTGAAGGCCAGGTTAGATTGTGGCTGAGTGTGTCTCTCCTGATGTCAGCAGACCCCACCTGGATCATGTTTGGTCCAGGTGGGGTCCTTAAATTGTTCTGCTTTTGTTGTTGATCTGGTTTTGAAGATGATCTGGTCTTCAGCAGATCGTAGAGTTATTCAGATACAACCTGAGATGATGTGAAACACAGGACATCATTATTTATGCGCAGCTCTCTGAGCTCTGCAGCAGCTCGTTCTGTTGGAGATTTGCTGCCGTGCTCGCCGACCTGTCGACGGCCCGGTTTGGTCCAAGCTTCAGCTGTGATGACCTCAGATTTGAATACAGAGGAGTCACCGGTGCACTCGGGTCTTCCTTCTCTCTGCTGTTTGTTCTGGTGCTTTGTGGGCAGTTTGGGGTGAGTTTGATTGGTTCGCACTCAGGAAGACGTGGCGCCGTGCAGACACACCTGATCTGCAAAACCTCGTAGAGCTGCTTGCACTGCTGATCAGTAGATCAATATACGTGATTGTCGGCACCCAGCTGCTGCTCTGAGCTCTGTTAGGTTAGAGCTGCAGACAGACGGCGGCTAAAATGTTGGCGCTGACGGTAGCCAACATGAATCTGAGTGCGACAGCAGAAAACAGGAAGTGTTCGTCTTTGAGGGGCGTTAATCGCCTCCTTCGTGTTTCTGAGAGCAGGAAGCTGAATTTACATCATTGTCGATGTGTTTGTGTTCAGACACGCTGCAGCTGTGCAGCGGCTTCATTTAGAAAAAACACCCCCGAGCTCAGAGTTGTGTCACTTCCTGTCAGAAGTCCTGACAGGAAGTCCAGGTTTTCAGATGGTTTCTGGAGAAGTGCTGCGGTTTGATTCCCAGCCCTTCGCATGGAACCCAGTCAGACCAGTTCCACCAGCTGTAACTTGAAACCAGATTGGCAGGCGGCGTCCTGACACGCTTCCTTCGCCGCGCTTGGACGTGCTCAGACTGACGCTTCAGTTTCAGCATTTTTATTTCCCTCAAAACACGAACTCATCACCACATTCTTCCTCCTCCTCCTCTTCCTCCTTCTTCTTTTTCTGCAGCCTCAATTTCATTTCCTGCCTCAGACGTTTTTTCAATGTTTAAATGAAACGTAAAACAATCCCCACCACGCTTTAATGTCGACCACACACACACACACACACACTGAACTGTGTGTGTGAGAGTCTCTGATTGGCTGTCTTTGCGTGTCCTGCAGGTGTCGCTGGGCGCTAGGATGAACGGTTTCGGGTACGAGCTCTTCCAGGTGTCGGAGGAGCGTGACGAGGAGGTGGCAGCGTTCTGCCACACGCTGGATGTGTGAGTAGCCTGTTGCCGTGACGATCACATTCAGTCTCTCCCTTGCAGGCGTCTCCACCTGCTGCCCTCTCACCTGTCTTTGCCCTCAGGCTGCGCTCGGCGTACCCGTGCTGTGACCGCTCAAAGAACGCCGGCTTTGTGTGGTCGCCCTCCGTCGGCCACGAAGAGCTCCATCAGGGCCTGGGGGTCAGTGTGAAGGTGACGGTCATCAGTGAGCACTTCAGAGAACCGCTCACCTTTACCTGTGACAGTAAGACGTCTGGTTTTTCCGTGAGGATAGAAATGTCTGACTGAAAACGTTAGCTTCGTATGAATATGCAATACCCAAACGCGACCGGCGCGCTGGCTGCCATCTTGCTTTTTAAAATTCATCTGGGACACGCCATTATTTCCCCGGAGGGTCAGTCAGGTCAGCTCAGGGGTTAAAGGTCAGGAGAGCAAACAGAACAGCACTGACCCTTCAAAAGTCTGCCAGTGCAGTTTGAAGGAATTCAGTCAGTTTGTCCTCTTAAAGTCAGTTTTATGTCCAAGAAACGCTAAATTATGCTGTGATGTTATTTTACCCTGAAAGGACCTGCTGATGGCATCCAGCTGTGCGTGCGTGTGTAGAGTTATACTTCACCTGTTTATAATACTGCAGCGTGTGTGTGTGTCCGAGGTTCGTCCACCGTGGACCTGCTCATCTACCAGACTCTGTGCTACGCTCAGGACGACCTCGACCATGTGAACGTGGACGACTACCTGCTGAAGGTCTGCGGACATGACGAGTTCCTCCACAAGTAAGAACCTCAGAACCTCGGGGTCTCCGAGCCGTGCCTGAACTCAGCATCTCTGTAGGGGAGCGTCCTCTTCCAGCTGATCTGTGGTTCAGACATAATAACAGAGAGCAGAGCTGTGGTTGCTGTTACACCAGCAGCAGTAATGACCGCACGCACGCACGCACGCACGCACGCACAGTGCTCCAGCTCTGGGTTCACACACCAACGACGTCCTTGCTGTTTTAGGCGGTGTGTCTGTTTGCCTGTACAAATCCCCACAGCAGGGGTGTGTGTGTGTGTGTGTGTGTGTGTGTGTGTGTGTGTGTGTGTGTGTGTGTGTGTGTGTGTGTGTGTGTGTGTGTGTGTGTGTGTGTGTGTGTGTGTGTGTGTGTGTGTGTGTGTGTGTGTGTGTGTGTGTGTGAGATATCCTGGCGGAGCCTGGCTGGACTTCCTGTGGTGGAACAATGAGTGTTTATCACTTGTGAACAGCTGTCGGTCCGCCTGGCGCTCTGCTGGCTGTCGGTGTCTTTACAGCGTCACGTGTCCTGAAGTCTTTGAGACAGCCCGTTCGTCATGTTTCAGTACACTCAACATGCTTCACACAGACGTGTGTTGGTTTATAAGGACTAAGGCTGCAGTGCTGTAACTGACCTCAGGTCAGCAGACTGAGATATGATTGTGGGACAGTTTAAGATGTGCAGCTGATTACCTGAGAGGTGTGCTGGGTTGTTAACAGTGAGAGCTTTGTAATCTGAGCCAATGAAGTGCGTTCAGTACTGGTGTGACGTGCTCATATGTGCATGAAGCTCTGCTGCTGCTGATCTGGAGTGTGCTGTACGGACAGTTCCACATAGCGCAGGGCGATATGGCCAAAAATATTTATCACGATATACGTTTGAAAATTTGCGATAACGATATAACTGACGATATAATTGACACGAGACAAAATACTTTACAACTCCTCAACTTTATTAGTGCAAAAAACCATCAATGTATTTCCACTGAAACAAGCAGCTGTTTTTTATCTGCATTAAAGTTATAAAAACATTTAACAGTGCAAATGCAAATTCCTCGCTGACAGTTTAACCAAAAGGCATTTCAGTGGAAACTGGCCGACACATCCTCAGCATAACCATGTATAATATCCACAGAACTTAAAGAGGTTATACACACACAATACGGTAACATTATGCTGAAGCACAGCACGTATCACTCCGTGAGGCTCCGCCTACGATAGCCGTAACGCTCCGACAATCCATCAAGCGGTGCGGCTTCGTAGCTCAGCAAAGTCGTACTGAAACATCTGACAGATTTTCGAGCGCCGTGCACATAAAATCGTTTCGAGGTCAGTAAACACGACCAGAGTTCATACATGAGGCACACGGGGTTATAAGGGGCTCTGTCGACTTTCAGAAAAATGGATTGATTTTAAGTGCGCCGTATTTTCCAAACAACACGGTAATAACGGCGGCCCGCTAGCATGCGCTACCAGAAATAGTGCTTTGTTGTGAATCTGACGGACGAAAGCTAAACCAGTTCCACACCAGTGAAGCTGCAGCGTTTTTACAAACCAGTTCAGGTTCATCGTTTCATTCAACGATCCGCTCTCGCTCTTCTCGTTCTGCGTCACCGCCATGATTTGTCCACCATGTGCGTATGAAAACAAAGGCACTGCGCATGTGCGTTTTACCCATATTCTATCGCGATATTTCATTTTCTTATCGTTGCCCAACATTACACTGTGAACGGTATGATATGGCCCAGTTTCAGATATGAATACGTTTGTCGATGTGATTTTTCAGACCTGAGATCAGAGATATGTTCGAGCAAATATTTCTGTCTCGTCTGTTCAGTTTGGGACATGCACCATTAACACCCGTCGAGCAGCAGTGAGTACAGCTGTGTGTCGTCTGCATAGAATGGTATATCATGGAGCATGCACAGGTGACCCAGCGATGGCCCGAGGGCTGAAACTTCGACCCTCTGGGGCGTTTTCACACCTTCTTCCTGTGGTTTGGTTTGTTGTCACACAGAAAAATCCAAGTGAACTTCAAGCAAACCACATCAGTGTTCAGTCCGCTCATTGGCCAGGTGTGTCTGGGGACGGGACCAGCACAAGTAAACACAGGAACAAGGTGTGTGGGAGAAACCTGAGAAGTTGGGTTGTTTCCCGACTTGCTGCTAGCCTGTAATCAAATCAAATCACTTTTATTGTCACATCACATGTGCAGGCACACTGGCACAGCACATGCGAGTGAAATTCTTGTGTGCGAGCCCCACAAGCAACAGAGATGTGCAAACACAACAACACAAACGAGCAAAATACAAGAATGGCCAACCTGAAACTAATAAATATATGTACAATATATAATAGTGTATGCATTTCTGGATGTGTATACTAAATATTTTCCTGTGTGTGTGTGTGTGTGTGTGTGTGTGTGTGTGTGTGTGTGTGTGTGTGTGTGTGTGTGTGTGTATACACATTTTTACAAATTAAATAGTAAAAATAAATAAAATAATAATAATAATAATAAAATATATAAAATATACAGAGTTGAATATGTGCAAAACAGTGGCATTTATATACAGTGTGGAGTGCATAATGTTGAAGTTCCAGTAGTGAAGCTGAGGTGTCTATGACGTGTTCAGCAGTCTGATGGCCTGGTGGAAGAAGCTGTCTCTCAGTCTGCTGGTACGGGACCGGATGCTGCAGAACCTCCTTCCTGATGGAAGCAGTCTGAACAGTTTATGGCTGGGGTGACTGGAGTCCTTGATGATCCTCCCCGCTTTCCTCAGGCAGCGCTTCCTGTAGATGTCTTGGAGGGAGGGAAGCTCACCTCCAATTATCCAATTATTGTACAGACCTGTGCAGGGTGAGAATACAAAAACACGTGGCTACGGGACCTCTTTTAGCTCCAGCTTGTGACGTGTTCCTGGTAGTTGGTTCAGGTCGGGTCACGTTCGCACCATGAGTGAACCGCTCGTTTTGCTCTGCAGCCGAGTGTGGTTACTGTGTTCATGCCTGCACCGCACCGAGGGGGATCGAACCAGAGCTTGATTTAAACAGACTAAACGCTGCAGGTGTTAAACTCCCTCAGATACGATGAGAGCCAGTCACCTCACCTGTTAAACCGGCTGGGTCTAAAGTCTGCGAAGCTTCAGAAATCCACTTAGTGAGTGGATTTTTCCAGCTGCTTTTATTGTGGAGGGGTTCTTAGAGGAAGCAGTATTGTGCCCTGTGTGTGTCTGACTGTGTGTGTCTTTCTGTGCGTCTCAGCGCGCAGACTCTGGGTGGGCTCGAGTTCGTTCAGCAGTGTCTGAAGTTCGACTGGGATGTCCGGCTGTGCCTCGTCAAGAGATCGTCCATCAGCATCGAGCTGGCCCGCACGGTACACGTAAACACACTCACTCACACACACAGCATATAAACCAGGGTGTGACCCGGTCACCCATCGTCGTCACGCCACTGCATGATTTGAGTCTTTGTTTTTACAGAAAGATGACGATGAGACGGCGTCCACCATGAACCACAGCATCCTGCTGCAGGAGCGTCCAATCAAACAGACAGTCACCAGGTGAGGGGCGGAGCTCGCAGCTCGCAGAGGCACTCTGATTTCCTCCAACAGCTGATCAATCAATCACCGATTTACTGATAACATCTGTCTGTCGATCAGGGAGGCTCTGACCCTGCTGCTCGACACATTTCACAACGAGGCCGAGTCCTTCCTGCTGTCAGAGGTGACACACACACACACACACACACACACACACACACACACTGATGTGTGGCGCTGCGCTCCGTCTTGTGTTCACGTTGATGAGGTTTGAGTTCATGAATGTGAAGGGGCGGAGCTTAAACTGAATCCGGACTATCAGAGATTTCATGAAAACATAAAGTCAGACTCTGAGCTGCTCGCTGAGCCTCCTCCTCTGTCCTGTCGTCTGTGAAGGTGGAGCTGCCTCTGCATGTGGAGCGCCTCGTCCAATCCGTGAAGGCGCTCTGCAGCTCGTTGGCTGCCGTGGAGACGCCCGACGTGACCTCGGCCCTTAACCAGCTCCCAGCGTGCCCTTGTCGCCTGCAGCCCAAAGTCCTGAAGGTAAACGTGTGCTTCAGTGAGGCTCAGAGCAGGTGAGGGTGTGAGTTTGTTCACTGACGGGTTACTCTCATCTGTCCTCCCAGGATGCATCAGTGCTGGCTGTCAGGGAGAACAGAGGTACGTACTAACAGGAAGCTCTGACTGCTGTGAAACGCTGTAAAAGCAGCCTCGGGAACACTAAGAGGATGCACTGGGGGGGCACCAAGCTTTGGAGGGTAATGTAGTGACTAATGTGAGTCTGTTGGCCCCAACCAACCAATCTGGTGACGTCACATCTCCGTACTGACAGAAAATGGCGCCGAACTTGTTTTTTAAACTTGAAGCTCTTGTTTCTTAAATCCAGCCTGACGGAGTTACACCTGTGTCAGTGTCTGAGAGCAGGGCTCAGCGTCAAGTCCTGGACAAACTGACAAAACACTTCAAAGACATGACAGAAACAAAGAAACTAAAAGTTAAAGATGTGCCTTCAGGCAGGTTTTAAAGCTGTCGAGTGTTGCAGAGGTCCGAAAAGCCTGGAGCTGAAGGAAGACCATTTCCTCCAGGACTTTGGACACCAAAGGGAGTTACAGATGAGTCTTTTTTGAGAACTGGCTGCACTGTGGCATGTTTGAAATCAGCTGGAGCTGTTCCTGTTAGAAGGGAGGTGTTAATAATGGATGGCACGCTTGGTGCAAGAGTGTCAACGAGTTCTTTGAAAAGGCGAGTGCGGATAATGTCGAGGTGAGACACGGAGGGCTTAAGACGGGAAACTACTTCAGCCAGAGCGCCCAGAGAAACGGGCTCAAAGTGATTGAACACAGGGGAACAGGAGGATCGTAAGCTGGAGGCATGCGAGTCCTGACAGCAGCAACGGTTTTCAGATAGCTGGAGACTCTGGAAACTGTGTGACGGGTTAATAACTGAATCAATGGTGAAATACGACTCGGGTCTGTGGCTGTTATTAGAGATGATGTCTGATAAATCACACGAGTTTTGTGGGGCAGCAAACATGGATGTTAAAATCCCCAAGAACTTGACCCCAGATAACAAGTCTAGAATAAAACCATTTGTTAAACTGGGGAGAACAATAAACAAGTGCACACAGCACAGGAGAATACAGATCCATCAAAGTAGTGATAACTCAGAACTACCATACATATCAGTGGCTTTAAATTTCACACCAGTGTGTGAATGGGTGGATGACTGGATATGCAAAGCGCTTTGGGGTCCTTAGGGACTAGTAAAGCGCTATATAAATACAGGCCATTACCATTTACCATTTAAAAATGGATGCAAGACCTCCGCCATCACCAGTTAGCCACAGAGATTTGCAAAAATGACCGAAGCGATGAGTTCTGAAAAAGGGCTTAACTCACCAGAATCAAGGTTCAGTCGAGAATAAAACGCCAAGTCCAGGGAGGAGAAGAACCCACGAGGGAGCTGCTAACCAGCAATCAGGTGTGAGTAACCTAATCAAGACCGGGGACGGGTGGGAAGGGCGGAGATTCCAGGGAACCACCTCTACGGGGGGAGATGCGAAATGCCGTGAAGGTGGTTCATTAGCTGAGAGGAACCCAAATCGACCGGCAAAGATCGTCAGAACAGTTTGGAAAAACACCTTCCTGAAGCTACCAGGAAGCGCTATCCACAGAGCCTGGGATGTAGAGGAGTGTTACACACAACGAAGACACAACTTAGTCGAAGTGAACGTTATCAAAATGAGACAAAAGGCCCGGGACAGACTCCATGCTGTAAATTTATGTTTCATGTCCCCTTTAAACAAAACGTCTGAGAAAAGTCCAGCTTCACCCAAACTACCTGCGCTGCAGACCACAAATCCAGCACGGTTTTCTGTTGCAAAGGCCTGCTCTCTTTAAACGTATGGATAAATAATTCACATTTTTATGTCACTTCATTGCATTTAATTCATTTCTTTAATACATTTAATTTTTTTACATTTTTGTTGGGGTCACGCGGGCCTTCCCGTCCCAGGCATCTTCCCCAGCTCTCTGAGGTGTTCCAGCTAGACACCTGACCTCTCCTGGGTGTGCCTCGGGGCGGAGCTGGTTGTAGGGGTAGAGCTGTAACTCCGCCCCCACAGTCATGACACTACCAGAGTGACTTCTTTGAACTGATTCTGTTTAATAAGTGACGATCCCGGTTTGTCTTCCTCTGACGCTCTAATGGTTCGCTGGCTTCTTTGTCGCCTCACAGAGAAAGTGGTGGAGAAGCTGACGGCGGCCATCTTGGATCTAGTGGAGCTGTACTGCAGCACATTTAATGCCAACTTCCACACGACGCCGCAGAGCCACTGCTGCACGGCGCCCATCCAAGAGGCTGGCCTCATCACCAACGTCCTCTCCTTCAACATCTACGCCGCCCACCGCATCCCCATCACGTGGGCTGCCAGGTAAGGAGCTCAAAAGGTACCCGCCCACAGGCTGAAGGGGGGGGCGTCCTGTGTCAGTGCTGCAGGTTTAGGAGTCGCACAGTGCCGACTCAGTGGTGCTCACAACCAAACAACACACACACACCAAAGGTGAACTAACGGCAAACAAAAGGAGTGCCTCCGGACTCATGCTGCACCTCAGGGGATCCGAGTTACGTGCATAACCTCCAGGTTTTTTTGGGCATGGTGGTGCTCTCTGAGGATTCTGGGATAGATTTATCTGCTCGTGAAGGAGGTGCTGGGGGGGTCTCCTGTGAGTGCAGCGCCACCTGCAGGTGGAAGAAGCTGAGCGCTTCGTGCTTCCTTTCTTCTTCTCTCATTGTCGTTGATAATTGAGCCTCAATCACATGCAGGTACGCGCAGACGCACACAGACACGCACAGCTTGGGTTGGAGGCGTGTTGACTAAATCACACTTCTATGAAAACATCAGAAATGAAGAAGAATAAAGAAACTCAGGTGGTTCTGTGATTGGGGACAGGTGTGAATATGTGCTGCACAAGTAACTCGCCTGTCCTGCTGTCATTGGTCGCAGTTATGAATGCTTCTTCCTGTCCTGCTCTCTGACTCACGGAGGGGCGGAGCTTTGTGCGCCGCAGCACACCAGCAAGCAGTCGGTCAGCAAATACCTGTTCCACCTGGTGGTCTGGGACCAGAGGTACGTACCTGACCCTTACCTGTCAGAGCCGTGACATCACACGCACGCACACCTGACGGCACAGCAGAGTCACTGCATCACTGAAACTATTCCAGCAGACAGAAGCATCAGACACACCTGCACACACCTTACCTGAGTTTAATAAGATGCTAAAAGTAAGAATTTCCTGTTCTGCAAGTGTGTGTGTTTGTGTGCACGATGTCTTTGATTTTGAATGAATAAACTTTAATCTGTTTGTTTGTTGAGAAAAACGCTAAGCCCCCGCCCCCTCGCCATATCCCCTGCAGGGTGTGTTTCCCCGTGCAGATCAATCAGCTGCCCCGAGAGTCTCAGCTAACGGTGGTGCTGTACGCCAGCCCTCTGCCGCCCCCCGGAGGAGCTGAGGAGAAGGGGAAGCAGCGGCGCAGCATCGAGGCGCTGGGCTGGGTCACCATGCCGCTCTTCAACTTCAGACAGTGAGTCACATGACACTCAGACACCATCCATCCACGCAAACCTCAAACAGGCGGATGAAGAAGAAACTGAATAAGTACTGTCGGATGTTATTCAGCCGTATTCAGGCTTTATGTTTGATGTGATACCCAGGAAAATACTACGATACCATTCTGATAGCATTAAAAGTAACGCAGCATGTGGTCCATTTATCTGAGGTCGGTGCTGGTGCTGCGCCACAAAGTGATGGGCGGTGTTTACACTGTAGTGAATGACATGCTGATCTATAACGTGTGAAATGTTTCTATCGGGTCACTCAGAGAGTGAGGGTTACAGTAATGTAAGAGTGTAGGGTAGAACACAGAGCAGGTACAATAACATGCTCAGAGTTAAAGGCTCCGCCCAGGTTAACGGTTGTGTAACGCTGTAGTACTCAGTATTGTTGAAATCCTTCAAAAAGACCTCAGGGTGGCTCTGTGTTGAGCCGCTGACGAGGGGAGGGGCTGCGCTGAGCCGCTGACGAGGGGAGGGGCTGCGCTGAGCCGCTGACGAGGGGAGGGGCTGCGCTGAGCCGCTGGTGAGGGGAGGGGCTGCGTTCAGCCGCTGGTGAGCATGTCCTGGTCAAAAATGACTCCAAGGTTCCTCACAGCGTTACTGGAGGCCAAGGTAATGCCATCCAGAGTAAGAATCTGGTTAGAGACCATATTTCTAAGATTTTCAGGGCCGAGTACAATAACCTCAGTTTGATCTGAATGAAGAAGCAGAAAGTTAGCGGTCATCCAGGTCTTTATGTCTTTAAGACATTCCTGCAGTTTAACTCATTGGTGTGTGTGTTATCTGGCTTCATGGACAGATAGAGCTGGGTGTCATCTGCATAGCAGTGTAAATGTATGCTATGTTAGGGCTGCTCGATTATGGCAAAAATGATAATCACGATTATTTTCACTGAAATTGAGATCACGATTATTTGACGATATTTATTTAACCCTTTAAGACCTACTATAGAACCAAGTCCACCAGAGCTTATATTATATATATATTTTTTTACATGCTGTAGTGCCATTTGTGGGAGCATTTCAAGTTGCTATACATCAATACAACTGTTATAGCCCATATTTTAATAATATGTATGCATTAAGTCCATAGTAATTACATAAATTGCAAAAAAGTGCAATAAACTACAAAAAAAATTGAAAATCGCTTTTGTTTTGTTTACATATATTTCTACTTGGAGAAATTTAAGAGGTTTATCCCTCAAAACTTTAAATACAATAAAGTTACAAAAAATAGTTTCCCACCACAGGAAATTTATTTTGAGTGTCTTCATAGTTTTATTTTGGAGATACAGCAATTTTTATATACTGCAGGAAAAACAAAAAACAATCCTATGATGCAAATTTGCAAAGAAAACAGCATGTGCATCATTTCACTGTGGGAAGTGTTACGAACAGCTGATAGGAACGGCAAAGCGTGTTTCTGGAATATTATGTTTTTGTTCCTGCAAGAGCTTTTTATGCAATTTTTGCAAAGCTATATGTGGAAGGAAACCGTGACCGAGGACAAGCTGATGGCATCAGATGTAAGTACAACTCCTCCGGTTTCATATGCAAAACAAATTATTGCGCTAGCTTACACAGTTCAGGTTCTACAGGGATTTAAAAATAGTTACGCAAAACGGAGCGTGCTGCTCTGACCGTCTTTAAAGGTTTAACAATGACTTTAAAAAATAATATAAAATAGTGTGCAACACCACTGAAGTTTTTTTTTTTTTAACTCTTTTCAACCAACGGCAGTCACTCTCCAAATAACTTCTGCTTAGCTTTCCGAGCTTCCCTCGGGTCCTCTTAATCAGCGGTCTCCAACCTTTTTTGCGCCACGGACCGGTTTATGCCCGACAATCCGGTTGTTCAGTCTGACGTCACTAGCCGTGTCTGGGCCTAAACTCCGCTGCAGGTCCATATATCAAACGATCACTATGGCATTACTGAGAGTTGAAAAACTGTCTAAAGTCTTTCATCTTTAATAAAATGATCAGCGTTCTGCTCTACCAGGTGTAACAACTGAGTTTAACATCCAGGCATCCATGAAAACGGAATTTATGACATTTAACGGAGTTAGAAGTTAGCAGGGAGTTAGCTCGCTAGCTTCTATCTAAATACAATATAGCATGTCCTGACTGCGGGGTTTTGGAAACAAATTCAAACGTACAGCTCTGTTATCACTTCCAGCATAAATGAAGACAGAAACTAAACAGCAGTGACGTTTGTAGGGTTACTGAAGTTTGGCTAGCTGGTATATAATGATGTGCTACGTGACCGCTAGCGACACAGCTATGTTAGCATAATATAAACAAGCTAACTTTTTTTCCACTGGATAAAAGTTAACGTGAGTGTTCTCGGTGGTCAGGAACAAATGTAATCGCATGGCAGGATGCTGTAAAAGGTCCAAACTTCAGCCAGGAGAACAACTGAGATAATCCATCCACAATACGAGGTTAGTCATTCATATACTGCTGCATGGGCTGGGCTGTAGTTACATCCTAAGGTTTTAAAAACTGAGCTTAAATAAATGATTAGTGGTAATAAAAGCCGAGGGAGGTCAACAGTGATCACTGACTGTTTTAGGAGCTTTTTGAGATCAAATAGAAGAAAATACAAAACATTAAACATGTTAACAACACAAAAGCCATATTAAACGCAGACTACTTTAGACCCGGAAGTAGGATTCGTCGCGTCATCACTGAACAACCGGATATTTTCACGGACCGGCCTTTAAGGTGTCGCGGATAAATGAGGGAGGGGCTAATAATCGGCTCAGTCATTTTTAATGATCGTTGAAAGCCCAGATCGTAATCGTGATTAAAATTCGATTAATTGAGCAGCCCTATGCTATGTCTTCTAATGATGCTGCCTAAGGGAAGCATGTATAATGTAAACAGAATTGGTCCTAGCACTGAACCCTGTGGAACTCCATAATTAACCTCAGTGTGTGAAGAGGACTCTCCATTTACATGCACAAACTGGAGTCTATTAGATAGATATGATACAAACCACTGCAGTGCAGTACCTGTAATACCTACAGCATGTTCTAATCGCTCTAATAGGATATTATGGTCGACAGTATCGAACGCTGCACTGAGGTCTAGCAGGACAAGCACAGAGATGAGTCCACTGTCAGAGGCCATAAGAAGATCATTTGTAACCTTCACTAAAGCTGTTTCTGTGCTGTGATGAGCTCTGAAACCTGACTGAAACTCTTCAAATAAACCTCTGCAGATGATCTGTTAGCTGTTTGACAACTACTCTTTCAAGGATGTTTGATATAAAGGACAAAATGAAAGCTACGCTTTCCCCTGTGGTGTGTCCATCCTGATTTTTTTTTTTTTTTTCCTCTCTTTTCATTTCATGCTCACAGCTGAACAAACAAATGTTTCCTTCAGTCCTGCAGCTTCCTACACAGGCTTTGTGATGTCATTTCCTCCCAGGAGCAGCTCGCTTCCTCACATTTACCTGAAAGTAAAGTGGAAAGAGAATGGAAACAGATTCTTCATCATCATCATCTTTATTGTGTGTGTGTGTGTGTGTGTGTGTGTGTGTGTGTAGCGTGCTGACGTGTGGCAGGAAGTTGCTGGGTCTGTGGCCTTCAACCCCGGGGAGGAGCGGAAACGCCCGAACAAGTTCGCCCAACTTCAGCCAGCCGGACAGCGTCATCCTACAGGTGAGCGCTGCCACAGCTGCTAGCACCTGAATAGTCTGTGACATCACAAACCTGTAGCATTTTGAGCAGTTTCATCAGCTGTTCAGGCGACGTTTTCATTGTCACCAGTCACCAGGATGGGTGATGAAACGTGTCTACTTACCTGTGTACTGGATGCAGGTGTGCCCCTTTCTTTATTTATACACTCAGTTCAGCTGAGGTCAGACCTGCAGGTATCTGAGGCCAAGAGACTAGCATGTGTGTGTCCTTGCTTCCTCTCAGGTGGACTTCCCCACATCATCCTTCGAGGTGCGCTTCAGCACGCCGCCTCCTGCAGACTTCTGCCCTCAATACAACTTCTCCAGACTGGACACCATCAGCCAGATACAGCTGCAGGACGTCCTGCACAAGAAGGCCTTCTTCTGGTCAGACACACACACACACACTCTCTCAAGGGCTGTATCCCAATTCAGGGTCTGCAGCCTATAAGGCTGCATTTTAAGGACGATTACGTCACAGCGACGCAACAAAGGCTGTCCCAATTCAAAGGCTGCTCGAAATGCGGCCCTCAAATGCGTCCTTAATTTCTCCGGATTTGAAGGATGGGTCGGTGTAGCCTTCATGGCCCAACATATCCCAGACTTCATAGTGCGGCAGTGGGTGTGGATGATTTTGTCGAAAAAAACAGCGGACAGCTGAAGCGGAGCGGCCGAAGAGTAAACTTTTAAAAGTAAGTACTGAATATGACGTCACTTATTTATGTGCAAATGTTTAATAATGAAGAACATTAAAACATTACTGTTGGCCACATGTCGGCAAAGTTATGTGACATTAGTGACATTTGTACTAACTTGTTTTAAAGCCTTTAAATATGCGCTGTTCAATAGCTGAGCTTAATCTTACAGAGAATCTGATGATTTCATGGATAATTAAAGTCAGTCATATATCCACAAACACAACAAGCTGAAAGTCAGTGATGCTGCTCGGTTTGCAGTCCTGAACATCACGACACAAGCAGGATTCACTGCACTGTTAATGTTAGCTGTGTTATATTGCTGCCTCTGTTCGGTGGTGTCAGCCGAACGGACTTTAACGTGTGTTTGAACGAGCTGACGGTTCACTCGTTAAGCTGAAAGAAAGATGCTTTAATCACAGCAGTCACACATGTGTCCACTGCACCATCTGGAACTCTTCTTGTTTACACTCGTAATAACACAAACACTAAATCCTGCTTCTCTGTGCTGTTGTGTAGCAGTGTGTAGACCTGAGACTGTCACCTGTCTGTCTGTCCTGCACTCTCTCTCTGTTTCTTTCTCTCTGATTGTGTAATAAAAGTATGAACATGTGTTTATAAGTTACACTTGTGTTTGAATCCTGCAGCTTATCACACATTTGATTTCCATGTGTGACGACTGCAAGTGTCCAGAGTGAGGACAGACTGAGGGACCCACTGCTGCACATCATCTGTGAGGCTTTGCACCCCTGATGATCCACCAGGACAAACTCAGCAGTGTGTGAGGAAGAGGAGGAGGAAGAGCCAGCAGCAGCTGACAGATGGAGAGAATAGACAGACTGTTCCCTGTTTGTGAAGGACTGCTAGGAAAGTTTAACATAACTGTCTGTGCTGAATCAGTCTTATTAGGTAATGTTCAAATAATGTGATCATCCCAGTGTTTCCAGTGTGGGAGAAAGTACTCAGAGTACTCAGGGCCTTCAAGTTACACACCATGAAAGGCAGCAACAAGTTTAATGTTCAGAAACCTAAAGTCTGTATCAGCAGCAGGATGGAGCTAAAATAAATGTTGGTTTCAGTTCTATGAAGCTTTGAGTATTTTGGATCAGTAGCTGCTGTGTTTGTTGCATCATATTGCTGTAACTGTTTATATGCTTTATATATTCTGAGCTAAGTTGATCTATAGTGTTACATCATATTCTATAAGGATGTTATGTGTTTGTAGACTTTCTGCCCAGTTTGACCCATTTAGCAGACGTCAGCCTGTTTAAGGCTCTGATATCTATTCTGTGTGACTTACAGCAGTTATGACATGGTCTGATTTTCTCACCCAATAAAGGAATATTTCATATATCAGTCGACTCTTCATTCTATCAGACACAGTTATCACAGCTCCTACATTTGCTTTTTACACATATATGTAAACATTGAGACAAATTTAGTGATGCCAACATATTAAACGAACAATATTTGACTCTTCTATATAACACATCTATATATACACTGTCACAGATACTCGTCTTTGAGTGAAGATTTAAGGTGATAGGAAATATAAATAACTGCAACTTGAATCTTTGACCCAGAGTTCAAGCTCTGCTGTAATAAATCATAATAATCTGACAATACTATAATATTGGCCATATTATATTTACATTACCACAGTGAGATGACTTTAGTCTCATGAACAACATCAGCTCATTGTTATTTACTAGCTAATCTTAAACGACTGTTCAGCACAGGAATGAAGCCCAACAACCATGTTTTTACTGTGGCCTCAGCCTCAGATACTCAGCTAATCAAAGTGATGTCTTAAACAAAATTAACTTAAAATCTATTTCTCCTTCATTTCTGTCACACAAAGCTGTATGAAACGTTTCTCGCAGTTAGTATCATGGTTGAGGCAACCTGGGCAGCGCGACGGAGGCTAGACCGTCCCATTTCACAAGCCTCTCACTTCCGGCCTCAGTGGTCTTTGAGTACGCGGCCCTTATGGACCGGTAAGGCTGCAGACCCTGAATTGGGATACAGCCATGTTCTGACTGGGATTAGTCCATAAGCATTAAGTTCTGAGGGGCGGGCCATAGTGGCGCTGAGGTGTGGTGAGACTGCAGCTGTGTCTGCAGGTTGACGGTGGAGGACAAGCGTCTGCTGTGGGAGAAGAAGGCCTTCTGTCAGGCTGAGAGCGCCGCGCTGCCTCTGGTTCTGGCCAGCGCCCCCTGCTGGGAGTGGGCGTGTCTGCCAGAAATCTACGCCCTGCTGAGACAGTGGGCCTGCCTGGGTCACCTGGACGCCCTGGGCCTCCTCCATGCCTCGTACGTTCTCTGCTCGTTTCTGTCTCTGCTGGCAATAATGTCTGAAACAGGTCGTGGTGGTGATGGTTTGTTATCGCCTCGTTGATGTAGAACACGGGCAGCTCTGTTCTTCAGGTGTGATGATAACAATAATGAAAAAGTTCTCACCAGCTGAGTGTGACATCATCGCGTGTGCTTCAGGTTCCCAGATCAGGAGCTGAGGAGGACGGCGGTCCAGTGGATGGATTCCATCTCCGACCCGGAGCTGCTGGATTTCCTGCCTCAGCTGGTACAGGTAAGAGGTGGAAGTGCAGCAGCTGGGCAGAGCAGTGGGCGTTGATGTCTGTAACCTCTCTCTGTGTCTCAGGCTCTGAAGTACGAGTGTTACCTGGACAGCTCTCTGGTTCGTTTCCTCCTGCGGCGAGCCATCGGGGACATTCGCGTCGCTCACTACCTGTTCTGGTGAGTCCGCCCCCGAGTCCACTTCAGTCACATCTAGCGTCTCTGAGCTCAGCTGCTCATGTCTGTCTGTGTGTGCGTCAGGCTGCTGAAGGATAACCTCCAGGACAGTCAGTTCAGTGCTCGCTATCAGCACCTCCTCGCTGCGCTGCTGTGCTGCGTTGGTCGGGGCCTCCGGGAGGAGTTTGACCGGCAGTGCTGGCTCGTCTCCATCCTCGCCAGGGTGGCTCACAAAGTTCGAGAGGCGACGCCGTCCAGCAGACAGGTAATGACGCCGCCGACGGTCCAGATGACTCGTTCACCGGATCAAAACTAAGATCAAGATTCATGCTGTCGTGTTGGGGGGTCCTGCTGTCCTCTGCTCAGTTTGTGTCAGAGGGCAGAAAGCAAACGTCCGGTGAGGCGTGTTCGTTCACCTGTAACACACCTGTAAAACTGAACCATCGCTCCAGTCTTGAAATGATTTGATTATTTTAAAAAATAAGGCTTTTCAGCTGCTCCCTCATTCACAGTGGATACCAGGTCTCCTCTGACTGTGTAACACCTGCTGAGCCGCCATTACTTATGACATCAGCGTTTGAGGTCATCAACAAAGAGTTCATGTAGAGTGCAGATAGTCCAGCAGGGGGCAGCACAGACTACAGGGTTCGTACGGGTGCTTGAAATCCTTGAAAATGCTTGAATTTTAATGTTGTCTTTTCAAGGTTTGAAAAGTGCTTGAATTTCAGATGTGGTGCTTAAAAGTGCTTGAAAGTGTAGCTGTGTTTCATTCACCACAAATAACTGATTGAATCGTTTTCTGATCAGATAGAGAAATAAAATGAGTCGCAAAATGTGAAAGCAAAATTTCCCCGCCTGGCTGCCTTGCGTCTGTTTCACCGTGTGACCCCGCCCCTCCCTCGGACAGTCGGGGATGAGTGCGCTAACATACCTGTAGGTCGCTGTTTTAATGGGTGTTTGATGGAAAACAACAATGGCGGAGTTTGCGCTCTCCAGCATGATAGGTGAGTGCTAGTAAATAATTTTCCAGTACGTGTACGTTACACACGCTATTTTAAAATTAGGATTATTATTTTGCTATCAAACTCGCTGGAGAAATGATTGAAACCATAGGTGGAGCCAGACATTTGAAACACCCGGGGTTTAGCCCTAAAGGGAGTATGTATGTGGGATTTTTATTTTATTTTATTTATTTATTTTTTTTGGGGGGGGGTGTTAGAAATGACTGAAAGATTAATTGGCTCTGTTTTGAGTTTTGTTCAAAAAAGAATGACTTCATATAGGGAAATATATAAAAAACACCCAGCACGCCCCTGCGGGCGGTTTATCCTTCAAGCTCGGGTCCTCTACCAGAGACCTGGGAGCTTGAGGGTCCTGCGCAGTATCTTAGCTGTTCCCAGGACTGCGCTCTTCTGGACAGAGATCTCCGATGTTTTTCCCGGGATCTGCTGGAGCCACTCGCCTAGCTTGGGAGTCACCGCACCTAGTGCTCCGATTACCACGGGGACCACCGTTACCTTCACCCTCCACATCCTCTCGAGCTCTTCTCTGAGCCCTTGGTATTTCTCCAGCTTCTCGTGTTCCTTCTTCCTGATATTGCTGTCATTCGGAACCGCTACATCGATCACTACGGCCGTCTTCTTCTGTTTGTCTACCACCACTATGTCCGGTTGGTTAGCCACCACCATTTTGTCCGTCTGTATCTGGAAGTCCCACAGGATCTTAGCTCGGTCATTCTCCACCACCCTTGGGGGCATCTCCCATTTTGACCTCGGGACTTCTAGGTTATACTCGGCACAGATGTTCCTGTACACTATGCCGGCCACTTGGTTATGGCGTTCCATGTATGCCTTGCCTGCTAGCATCTTGCACCCTGCTGTTATGTGCTGGATAGTCTCTGGGGCATCTTTACACAGCCTGCACCTGGGGTCTTGCCTGGTGTGATAGACCCCAGCCTCTATGGATCTTGTACTCAGAGCTTGTTCTTGTGCTGCCATGATTAGTGCCTCTGTGCTGTCTTTCAGTCCAGCTTTGTCCAGCCACTGGTAGGATTTCTGGATATCAGCCACCTCCTCTATCTGCCGGTGGTACATACCGTGCAGGGGCCTGTCCTTCCATGATGGTTCCTCGTCTCCCTCCTCTTTCTTGGGTTTCTGCTGCCTGAGGTATTCACTGAGCACTCGGTCAGTTGGGGCCATCTTCCCAATGTATTCTTGGATGTTCCTTGTCTCATCCTGGACTGTGGTGCTGACACTCACCAGTCCCCGGCCCCCTTCCTTCCGCTTAGCGTACAGCCTCAGGGTGCTGGACTTGGGGTGAAACCCTCCATGCATGGTCAGGAGCTTTCTTGTCTTTATGTCAGTGGCTTCTATCTCCTCCTTTGGCCAGCTTATTACCCCAGCAGGGTACCTGATCACGGGCAGGGCGTATGTGTTGATGGCCCGGATCTTGTTCTTACCATTCAGCTGACTCCTCAGGACTTGCCTGACCCTCTGCAGGTACTTGGTGGTTGCAGCCTTTCTAGCGGCCTCTTCATGGTTCCCATTTGCCTGCGGGATCCCCAGGTACTTGTAACTGTCCTCTATGTCTGCAATGTTGCCTTCTGGTAGTTCAATCCCCTCAGTTCTGACTACCTTCCCTCTCTTTGTTACCATCCGACTACACTTCTCCAGTCCGAACGACATTCCAATGTCATTGCTGTATAGCCTGGTAGTGTGGATCAGTGAATCGATGTCTCGTTCACTCTTGGCATACAGCTTGATGTCATCCATGTACAGGAGGTGGCTGACAACTGCTCCGTTCCGTAGTCGGTATCCGTAGCCAGTCTTGTTAATGATCTCACTGAGGGGGTTCAGGCCTATGCAGAACAGCAGTGGGGACAGAGCATCTCCTTGGTAGATCCCGCACTTGATGGTAACTTGTGCTATGGGCTTGGAGTTGGCCTCTAGTGTTGTACGCCACATCCCCATTGAGTTCCTGATGAAGGCTCTTAGGGTCCCATTGATCTTGTACAATTCTAGGCATTCCAGTATCCAGCTGTGGGGCATTGAGTCATAGGCCTTCTTGTAATCAATCCAGGCAGTGCACAGGTTGGTCAGTCTGGTCTTGCAGTCTCGGCTGATTGTTCTGTCTACCAGTAGCTGGTGTTTTGCACCTCTGGTATTCTTGCCAATTCCTTTCTGTGTCCCGCTCATGTATTGACCCATGTGCCTGTTCATCTTAGCCGATATGATGCCTGACAGGAGCTTCCATGTAGTACTGAGGCAGGTTATTGGTCGGTAGTTGGAGGGGACCGGTCCCTTCTTGGGGTCCTTGGGGATCAGGACCGTCCGGCCTTCAGTTAGCCATTCCGGGTGTCTTTCGTTAACTAGCAGCTGGTTCATTTGTGCTGCCAGACGCTCGTGGAGTGCAGTCAGCTTCTTCAGCCAGTAGGCGTGAACCATGTCGGGCCCTGGTGCTGTCCAACTCTTCATACTGGAGACCCTTTCTTGGATATCTGCCACTGTGATGGTTACTGGACCCTGTTCAGGGAGGTCGCTGTGGTCTGCCCTCAGATCCTCTAGCCACTGAGCATTGCCGTTATGGGTTGCATCCTTCTCCCATATGCTCTTCCAGTATTGCTCCGTCTCCAGCCTTGGTGGTGCTGTTCTCTTATTGTTCCCTTGCCACTGAGAGTACACCTTTGCTGGTTCTGTGGAGAACAGCTGGTTTATTCTCCTGCCTTCTATCTCTCTGGTGTACCTCCTCAAGCGGCTGGCCAAGGCTGTGAGTCTTTGCTTGGCAGTTTCCAAGGCCTCAGGTATGGACAACTTGCTGTATTTCTTAGGCACCTTCTTTGTCGCACCTTTCTGCAACTCCGTTAGTTGGCTAACCTCCCTCCGTGCTACTTTGATCTTGCCCTCTAGCCTCCTTCTCCATGGAGGGTACTGCCCCTTGTGGCTGTTCAACTTGTAGCCAAGCATCTCACTGATCACTGCTGCCGTATTGTAGATCAGCTTGTTAGTGTCGGTAATCGTGGTTGTAGGTATTGCCCGTAGTGCTGCATTAACATCATCTAGCAGACCTTCTGAGGGTACTTCACGTAATCTTGGTAACCGGCTACGGGGGATCCAGGTTTCAAGCTTGGCCATGATCCTATTTTTCAGGGGTGATGATATCTCCCCCCTGACCTGGCGTCCTGACTCCTCCTTGCCGTAGCATTTGTGTTGTACCTCGTCAATCTCTAGCTGTGAGAGCAGTCCCTTCTTTCGAATGTTGGAACACTGAGCTACTAGTTGTTTCGCCGTCATTGTGGATGTTGGGTATCGAAGAATCCATAGGTCCCTCATCCTATTCATGTAGCCCCTTCCGCCGGGGTTACTTGCGTAGTAGCATTCCAACAATGCCCTGTTTTCGTCCCTTGCCCACCGATGCCTTCTTGTTCCAGTAGCCCACTTTTCGTCAGGGTGCCCTGGTTCCTCAACACCTGACGCGGACCTTGTTGATCCGGGCGACGTCCGAGCCGGCATGCCTTCATATTTATCTGTCTCGCTCATGTCTGCGGTAGGCTTGCTTAGCATAGGGGGTCTAGCCTTAGGACCCTTACTGGATACAGACGCCCCAGGCAGGAATCGAACTTGCGATCCTCTGTTCCAAAGGCGTGTAGTTTAACCACTACGCTATCCAGCTGCTCTATATATATATATATATATATATAGTTTTTATATATATATATATATATATATATATAAAAATAAATAAAAACTAGTTTTTTAATTAAGCAGAACAAAGTCGGGGCTGTATCAAGACACGAGGACTAAACCCCAATTCAACCAGACCCAGAACTGATCCTGAATTAAAACAGGACTACAACAGTTCAAAATCAGGACTACTGAGGACTTAACCAAGACAGAACCACAATCAGCACTAGATGATAGCAGCACTGAAAATCATCATAGACCTGCACTACACTTATTTTTTTTAATTGTACCAAAGTACACTATTTAGATTGAGAAAAGTTTATATAATTATTTATCCTCGTTGTGTAAACACGCTGCAAAACTTAGTAAATATAGAATTTGAAAAATAACAAACCTAAAAAGAAACACTAGGTACGAGATGCATGAGGACCTATGATACGGTGATACTTTTGGCAAACAACCATTAAACTAACATGTGTGTCTCACCTTCTCTCTCTCTCTGTTCTGTCCTCGTTCTCTCTCTCTCCCTGTTTCTCTCTCTCTCTCTCTGTTCCTCTCTCTCTCTCTCTCTCTCTCTGTTCCTCTCTCTCTGTTCCTCTCTCTCTGTTCCCCTCTCTCTCTCTCTCTCTCTCTCTCTCTCTCTCTCTCTCTCTGTTCCTCTCTCTCTCTCTCTCTGTTCCTCTCTCCCCCTCTCTGTTCCTCTCTCCCCCTGTTCCTCTCCCTCTCTCTGTTCCTCTCTCTCTCTCTGTTCCTCTCTCTCTCTCTCTGTTCCTCTCTCTCTCTCTCTGTTCCTCTCTCCCCCTCTCTGTTCCTCTCTCTCTCTGTTCCTCTCTCCCCCTCTCTGTTCGTCTCCCTCCCTGTTCCTCTCTCCCCCTCTCTGTTCCTCTCTCTCTCTCTCTGTTCCTCTCTCCCCCTCTCTGTTCGTCTCCCTCCCCCTCTCTGTTCGTCTCCCTCCCCCTCTCTGTTCGTCTCCCTCCCTGTTCTTCTCTCCCTCTCTGTTCCTCTCTCTCTCTCTGTTCCTCTCTCCCTCTCTTCCTCTCTCTCTCTCTCTGTTCCTCTCCCCCTCTCTGTTCCTCTCTCCCCCTCTCTGTTCCTCTCTCTCTCTCTGTTCCTCTCTCTCTCTGTTCCTCTCTCTTTCTGTTCCTCTCCCTCTCTGTTCCTCTCTCTCTCTGTTCCTCTCTCTCTCTCTGTTCCTCTCTCCCCCTCTCTGTTCCTCTCTCTCTCTGTTCCTCTCTCCCCCTCTCTGTTCGTCTCCCTCCCTGTTCCTCTCTCCCCCTCTCTGTTCCTCTCTCTCTCTGTTCCTCTCTCCCCCTCTCTGTTCCTCTCTCTCTCTCTCTGTTCCTCTCTCTCTCTCTCTGTTCCTCTCTCCCCCTCTCTGTTCCTCTCTCTCTCTCTCTGTTCCTCTCTCCCCCTCTCTGTTCGTCTCCCTCCCCCTCTCTGTTCGTCTCCCTCCCTGTTCTTCTCTCCCCCTCTCTGTTCCTCTCTCCCCCTCTCTGTTCCTATCTCTCTCTCTCTCTGTTCCTCTCTCCCCCTCTGTTTCTCTCTCTCTCTCTCTGTTTCTCTCTCTCTCTCTGTTCCTCTCCCCCTCTCTGTTCGTCTCCCTCCCTGTTCTTCTCTCCCCCTCTCTGTTCCTCTCTCCCCCTCTCTGTTCCTATCTCTCCCCCTCTCTGTTCCTCTCTCTCTCTCCCCCTCTGTTCCTCTCTCTCTCTCTCTGTTCCTCTCCCCCTCTCTGTTCCCCTCTCTCTCTCTGTTCCTCTCTCCCCCTCTCTGTTCCTCTCTCTCTCTCTCTCTGTTCCTCTCTCTCTCTCTCTGTTCCTCCCTCTCTCTGTTCCTCTCTCCCCCTCTCTGTTCCTCTCCCTCCCTGTTCCTCTCTCTCTCTCTGTTCCTCTCTCTCTGTTCCTCTCTCCCCCTCTCTGTTCCTCTCTCTCTCTGTTCCTCTCCCCCTCTCTGTTCCTCTCCCCCTCTCTGTTCCTCTCTCTTTCTCTGTTCCTCTCTTTCTCTGTTCCTCCCCTTCTCTGTTCCTCTCCCTCTCTCTGTTCCTCTCTCTCTCTCTGTTCCTCTCCCTCTCTCTGTTCCTCTCTCCCCCTCTCTGTTCCTCTCTCTCTCTCTCTCTGTTCCTCTCCCTCTCTGTTCCTCTCTCTCTCTCTCTGTTCCTCTCTCCCCCTCTCTGTTCCTCTCTCTCTCTCTCTCTGTTCCTCTCCCTCTCTGTTCCTCTCTCTCTCTGTTCCTCTCTTTCTCTGTTCCTCCCCTTCTCTGTTCCTCTCCCTCTCTCTGTTCCTCTCTCCCCCTCTCTGTTCCTCTCTCTCTCTCTCTCTGTTCCTCTCTCTCTCTCTGTTCCTCTCTCTCTCTCTCTGTTCCTCTCCCTCTCTGTTCCTCTCTCTCTCTGTTACTCTCTCTCTCTGTTCCTCTGTCTCTCTGTTCCTCTCTCCCCCTCTCTGTTCCTCTCCCCCTCTCTGTTCCTCTCTCTCTCTCTGTTCCTCTCTCCCCCTCTCTGTTCCTCTCCCTCCCTGTTCCTCTCTCCCCCTCTCTGTTCCTCTCTCTCTCTCTCTGTTCCTCTCTCCCCCTCTCTGTTCCTCTCCCTCTCTGTTCCTCTCCCTCTCTGTTCCTCTCTCTCTCTCTCTGTTTCTCTCTCTCTCTGTTCCTCTCTCTCTCTCTGTTCCTCTCTCCCCCTCTCTGTTCCTCTCCCTCTCTGTTCCTCTCTCTCTCTGTTCCTCTCTCCCCCTCTCTGTTCCTCTCTCTCTCTCCGTTCCTCTCTCCCTCCCTGTTCCTCTCTCCCTCCCTGTTCCTCTCTCCCCCTCTCTGTTCCTCTCTCTCTCTGTTCCTCCCTCTCTCTGTTCCTCTCTCTCTCTCTGTTCCTCTCTCTCTCTGTTTCTCCCTCCCCCTCTCTGTTCCTCTCTCTCTCTCTCTCTCTGTTCCTCTCTCTCTCTGTTCCTCCCTCTCTCTGTTCCTCTCTCCCCCTCTCTGTTCCTCTCTCTCTCTGTTCCTCTCTCTCTCTCTGTTCCTCTCTCTCTCTCTGTTCCTCTCTCTCTCTCTCTGTTCCTCTCTCTCTCTCTCTGTTCCTCTCTCCGTCTCTCTGTTCCTCTCTCTCCCTCTCTGTTCCTCTCCCTCTCTTTCTGTTCCTCTCCCTCTCTGTTCCTCTCTCCCCCTCTCTGTTCCTCTCTCCCCCTCTCTGTTCCTCTCTTGCTCTGTTCCTCTCTCTCGCTCTGTTCCTCTCTCTCTCTCTGTTCCTCTCTTGCTCTGTTCCTCTCCCTCTCTCTGTTCCTCTCTCTCTCTCTCTGTTCCTCTCTCTCTCTGTTCCTCTCTCCCCCTCTCTGTTCCTCTCTCTCTCTCTCTCTGTTCCTCTCTCTCTCTGTTCCTCTCTCTCTCTCTCTGTTCCTCCCTCTGTCTGTTCCTCTCCCCCTCTCTGTTCCTCTCTCCCCCTCTCTGTTCCTCTCTCCCCCTCTCTGTTCCTCTCTCTCTCTGTTCCTCTCTCTCTCTCTGTTCCTCTCTCTGTCTCTCTCTGCTCCTCTCTCTCTCTCTCTGTTCCTCTCTCTCTCTGTTCCTCTCTCCCTCTCTCTGTTCCTCTCTCTCCCTCTCTCTGTTCCTCTCTCCCCCTCTCTGTTCCTCTCTCCCTCTCTCTGTTCCTCTCTCCCTCTCTCTCTCTCTGTTCCTCTCTCTCCCTCTCTCTGTTCCTCTCTCCCTCTCTCTCTCTCTGTTCCTCTCTCCCCCTCTCTGTTCCTCTCTCTCCCTCTCTCTGTTCCTCTCTCCCTCTCTCTGTTCCTCTCTCCCCCTCTCTGTTCCCCTCTCTCTCTGTTCCTCTCTCTCTCTGTTCCTCTCTCTCCCTCTCTGTTCCTCTCCCCCTCTCTCTGTTCCTCTCTCTCCCTCTCTGCTCTGACAATCATCAAATATACAGTTGAAACCAGATATTTACTCTTCAGATAAAAACACTTTTTTAATTGTAACATCAAATCAGACTAAATGTTTATTTTTTAGATAAATATAAAAACACATTTGTTAACTTTAAGAGTAAAGAGAGAAACTGTCTGTGTTTCTTAATTGCAAATGGCACCAAATTGTATTCAAACTGAGCCACACTTATGGAGCTCCACAGCTCTGTTCCTGGTGTTTTGTTGACATCTCTTGATGTTCCCATGTCACAGAAACAGGCTCTGTGTTTTGCTCTCCTGCATTTGATGAAAGTGATAAAAATAGAAGCTCTGTCTCTCTTTATTCTGACATTTAGCTAATTCAAAAGATTTTAAATATTTATTTATCCAAAACAAAACAAGTTTACTCTAAAATGATGTTGTACAGTAAAAAATGTTCTTGTGTTTTCCATAAAGTGTAAATATCTGGTTTCAACTGTGAATATACTGCTGTGTATAGAAGTTCCTCTTGTTTTGCATAGAAATATACTGAACAACATACAAAGCATAATATATAAAATAACATCTACCAGAGTTTTTCCTTTGAAAGAAGCTCCTTATGTCCATTCTTGTATATCAGTGCATTACTGAAACAGATTTATTTAGCCGTGGAGGGAAACAACTGAAAATATAAAATAAACACACATGTAAGCTGAGACTCTCAGAAACAGCATTGTTGTTGTTCGGCTTTTCATTTCACCATTTGCTGATTCACTTGAAGAACGAGTAACGTAAACGTATCAGTTTGATATCAGTCTTTCGTGATACACCGTCATATTTACATTATTTGTACAGCTTTGGTACCTGGTCGAACTTCAGTTCTCTGCCTGGCTGTCTTGTTTTTTTGGATTTGACCCTGAAACAGGCGTCTGAACCCTCAGACTCATACTGTGTGTGTGTGTGTGTGTGTGTGTGTCTCTGTGTCTGTGTGTGTGTGTGTGTGTGTTCAGTGTGTCCTCAGAGACAGTCTGGAGGAGATGAAGCAGTTCTTCTCGGTGAACAGCAGCTGCAGGCTTCCTCTGAATCCAGCACTGCTCGTCACCAGCATCAACATCCAGGTACGCACACACCTTAAAGACAGGAGACACGCCCCCAGCTGGCGTTTGTACCTGATTGGACAAAGTTAATCTTCCTCTTCTGTGGTTTCCAGTCCTGCTCGTTCTTCAACTCCAACGCTGTCCCTCTGAAGTTGTCCTTCCAGAACCGGGACCCACTGGGAGACAACGTCAGTGTCATCTTCAAGGTGACGCCCCTTACTAGTGATCCCAGACACAGCGACCTCTGCGAGCTGACCTTTGACCCCGGCTGTTCTCTTTGTGTGCAGTCAGGAGACGACCTGAGGCAGGACATGCTGACTCTGCAGATGATCCGCATCATGAACAAGATCTGGATCCAGGAGGGGTTGGACATGAGGATGGTCCTCTTTAAGTGCTTCTCCACGGGGAGGGGCCGAGGTGAGCACGGACACACCTGTCCTCAGGTGTGACAGAAAGGAGTGCGTCCTGTCCTCAGTAGGGCCGGGTATTCTCACTGATTTCTAGAATCGATTCGATCCACAATTTGATTCGATTCAATTTGAATCGGGGAAATTTTGCCTCAGACAGTCAGAAATATTATAATTCTGATCACTTATCAGCACATATCCATATTTTATATCTATAAAAAGAAAGCTGACACTGTGAGACTTTATCACAGGTGTGAGCGTCGCAGCAGAGGCCTTTGTGTCAAAGTAGCTGAGGATGAAACAGAAACAGGTGAAGGAGGTTTTCCTGGTCTGGGATTTTATAGCAGATGACCCTGAAAATATTGTGCAGTCAAAAACGAAGTGAAGCAGAGTTACAGAGGTTTGATTACAGACAGCGTTTTGCAGTTTGGCTTCATTTTAAAAAGTTTAAATATGTTCAGCATTGAACAGCAGAAATGAGGCTTGTCAGAAGTAAAACAAAACAAAAAGCAGCGGCCGACACCGTGGACTGTTGGGTAATAAGCAGGGGTGGGTTTGGATTATCGATTTAGAGAGAGGGAGAGAGAGAGCTCTACGTGAAGTGTGATTTTTATCGTGGTGGAAGCAGTCAGAGGGATTCATGACGATGTTTATGTGAAGCTAAATATGAAGCGTAGTTTGGATCGTCTGTGGCTGCTGGTTCAGTCGATGTTGTTAGCAGATATAAAACCTGCAGCTTCAGAATCAGCGAGCTGTCGGCTTTCAGCCCCGACCGTGTCCATGCCGTCGGGGGCGACAGCTCGCCGATGCGTCGGCGGGTCGAGCTTTGTGTTTACGTCTTTGTGCAGAATCGTGTTCCTGCTCTCATTCACTGTTTCAGCTGTTTGGTGGTTGTTGAAATTTGTGAGGTTTAACCTGAGATTCTGGCGTTTCGGGCAAAATAAATTTATATTAAAAAAACGCTTCAGGATTTTAATGAATCGATATCACGTAATCCAAGATCGATTTAATCGATAAATCGATCATCAAAACCCGCCCCTAGTCCTCAGGTCTGATTGACGTGTGTGTGTGTGTGTGTGTGTGTCCACAGGTGTGATTGACAGGTGTGTGTGTGTCCTCAGGTGTGATTGACAGGTGTGTGTGTGTCCTCAGGTGTGATTGACGTGTGTGTGTGTGTGTGTGTGTGTGTGTGTGTCCTCAGGTGTGATTGACGTGTGTGTGTGTGTGTGTGTCCTCAGGTGTGATTGACAGGTGTGTGTGTGTCCTCAGGTGTGATTGACGTGTGTGTGTGTGTGTGTGTCCTCAGGTGTGATTGACGTGTGTGTGTGTGTGTGTGTGTGTCCTCAGGTGTGATTGACAGGTGTGTGTGTGTCCTCAGGTGTGATTGACAGGTGTGTGTGTGTGTGTGTCCTCAGGTGTGATTGACAGGTGTGTGTGTGTCCTCAGGTGTGATTGACGTGTGTGTGTGTGTGTGTGTCCTCAGGTGTGATTGACAGGTGTGTGTGTGTCCTCAGGTGTGATTGACAGGTGTGTGTGTGTCCTCAGGTGTGATTGACGTGTGTGTGTGTGTGTCCTCAGGTGTGATTGACAGGTGTGTGTGTGTGTGTGTCCTCAGGTGTAATTGACAGGTGTGTGTGTGTCCTCAGGTGTGATTGACGTGTGTGTGTGTGTGTGTCCTCAGGTGTGATTGACAGGTGTGTGTGTGTCCTCAGGTGTGATTGACGTGTGTGTGTGTGTGTGTGTGTCCTCAGGTGTGATTGACAGGTATGTGTGTGTGTGTGTCCTCAGGTGTGATTGACGTGTGTGTGTGTGTCCTCAGGTGTGATTGACAGGTGTGTGTGTGTCCTCAGGTGTGATTGACAGGTGTGTGTGTGTGTGTGTCCTCAGGTGTGATTGACGTGTGTGTGTGTGTGTGTCCTCAGGTGTGATTGACAGGTGTGTGTGTGTGTGTGTGTCCTCAGGTGTGATTGACGTGTGTGTGTGTGTGTGTCCTCAGGTGTGATTGACAGGTGTGTGTGTGTGTGTCCTCAGGTGTGATTGACAGGTGTGTGTGTGTCCTCAGGTGTGATTGACAGGTGTGTGTGTGTGTCCTCAGGTATGGTGGAGATGATTCCTCACGCTGATACTCTGAGGAAGATCCAGGTGGAACACGGTGTCACGGGATCGTTCAAAGACCGCACTCTGGCCGACTGGCTGCAGAAACACAACCCCACTGACGAGCAGTACGATAAGGTAACGTACGCGCACACTTTTACACACCTGTACACACCTGTCGGTGTGAGACACTCCTCCATCTGCTCTTTCAGGCCGTGGAGAACTTCATCTACTCGTGCGCCGGTTGCTGCGTGGCCACCTATATCCTGGGAATCTGCGACCGCCACAACGACAACATCATGCTGAAGACGAGCGGGCACATGTTCCACATCGACTTCGGGAAGTTCCTGGGACACGCCCAGATGTTCGGGAACATCAAACGGTAAGAGAGAAGCAGATGTTCACCTGTCCTGTCCTCGGTTCACCTTTATAGCTGACTACCTGCTGTACCCCGTGCAGGGACCGCGCCCCCTTCGTCTTCACCTCTGATATGGCTTATGTCATCAATGGCGGCGACAAGCCGTCCAGCCGCTTCCACGACTTTGTGGATCTGTGCTGCGAAGCATACAACCTGATCCGGAAACACACTCACCTGTTCCTCAACCTGCTGGGCCTGGTGTGTCTAACTCGCACAAACACACACTCTCACACGGACACACACTCACACACAGACACACACAAACACACACTCACATAATGGAGTAAATACAACATCTGCTAAAGGAACCAACCAGGAAGTTAAACGTGTCTATCTGTGTGTGTGTGTGTGTCTGTGTGTGTGTCCAGATGTTGTCCTGTGGGATCCCGGAGCTCTCCGACCTCGATGACCTGAAGTATGTCTATGATGCACTGAGACCTCACGAGTCTGAGGCTGACGCCACCATGTACTTCACCAGGTAGGCGCGGGCTCACCTGCACAGATGCCTCCGACCTTCAGGGCAGAGACACGAGTCATCACGACCTGCGCTGCAGACGGTCTCTGGCAGCGTCCAGGCTACACCTGCCGCCTTTGTTAACGACCCCTCTGACCCCGGCAGGTTGATCGAGTCCAGTCTGGGCAGCGTTGCCACCAAACTGAACTTCTTCATCCACAATCTGGCCCAGATGAAGTTCACCTCGTCGGAGGAGCGCCCCACGCTGTCGTTCGCCCCCAGGTTCCACTCGGCAAAGAGCGACGGCATCATCAAGAACCTGTACATCTGCAGACACATCCGGACCGGCGGAAAGGGATATGTGAGTCCAGACGTGCCAGTGGGAAGCACACGGGAAGCACATGGGAAGCAGAAACTAACCAGCTGTGTGTGTCTGTGTGTGTCAGGCTTTTGTGGTGAAGGTGGAGCGTGAAGGTCAGCAGGAGGTGCAGCTGGTTCAGAGGACATTTGAAGAGTTTCAGGAACTCCACAGCAAACTGAGGCTCATCTTCCCCTCATCCAAACTGCCCAGGTACACAGACACACACACTGACATGCACACATGTGTGCCCACAGACACACACTCCTAGGTGCACAAAGGAGCTTTGCAGAAGGTCCTTCCTCCTGTCCTCTTATCCCCTCCCACAGTTTCCCCAGTCGCTTTGTGATTGGCCGTTCCCGCAGCGAGGCGATGGCTGACAGGAGGAAGGACGAGCTGAACGGTTACGTGTGGCACTTGATCCACGCCGCTCCGGAGGTCGCTCAGGTCAGTGGCTTTCTGGGTCGGTTCTCACATGAGCGGTAGCTCAGGGGTGGCTGTAGCTCAGGTGGCAGAGCAGGTCGGCCGCTAACCAGAAGGTCGGTGGTTCGATGCCCGTCTGCTCCAGTCTGCATGCCAAATATCCTTGGGCAAGATACTAACCCCATGTGTGTGAATGTTAGTTCGAGCACCTAAGAGCTTAGAAGAAGTGCTTGAATTAGTTGCACTCTGAGTGCTCTGACAGAGTAGAACATATAAGAAACAGTCCATGTACATGATGGTAAGCCCTGACATTAATATTATACAATATACAATAATATTCAGATTGTTAGGCCACCCTCCACACATAAATGGAGGGCCATGATCGGGGCCACAGCACCTTCCAGGGTGCAGTGAGTGTCATGTTGTTGTTCTCAACCAGCATAAAAGCTTCTCCACAGTTAAAGTGTGTGTGGCAGCTGTGATAGCTGCCTGGGTTTTGGTGCTGAGCAGCACCTGCTGGTCTGCCGTGTTTCGAAAGGGGCTCGCAGGCTGTCTCCAGGCTTCTTGTGCCCCTTTGAGGTTTAGCCGTGGTGTTCGAGGGGCTTTGTGGCAGTTTTGGATGACATAACAACAAGATGCAGCCACCCTGAGTGCGGACTTCAAACTGTACACCAGATTTTTTTTTAAATTGTGCTGACAGGCCACATAAAAACCAGAGTTAGGGTAAAAAATATGCACAATGTTTTTTTCTGAATCGTTGGTCGTTGTGTCCTCGGGCGAGACACTTCACCCGTTGCCTACTGGTGGTGGTCAGAGGGCCCGGTGGCGCCAGTGTCCGCCTCGCCTCTGTCAGTGCGCCCCAGGGTGGCTGTGGCTACAATGTAGCTGCCATCACCAGTGTGTGAATGTGTGGATGTTCAACCAAGATGGCGCCGCGTATGGTCACCCTGGTGCTTCAGTGCGTTACTTTTGTTTTGTTTTTGTGCATTTTCTCTGTGTCTGGGCACTCCTCTGGATACTCTTACACCAGAGAAGAGCTTCTTAACTACAGGACTACAACGCCTGTGGATTTATTTCCAATATTTGTCGCATCTGCGGCAGATTTACTGCAGACTCTGACCAGGAAAGCGAGACGCCGAAAGAGAGGGAAGCGAGCCGGCGCACTCGTGCGTTTGAGGAGACGCGGACTGCGAACGGCCCTTCCTGGGATCTTCCTTTCTAATGTACGCTCACTCGGCAATAAGATAGACGAACTGGCCCTGATGAGAAGCATGAACAGAGACTTTGCCTCCTCCTGTGTCTTATGTTTTACGGAGTCGTGGCTCAGTGAGAACATCCCAGACTGCGCGCTCAAGCTGGAGGGCTTTCATCTGCTGCGCGCGGACCGGCAGGCCGCTCTCTCCGGTAAAACCAAAGGTGGAGGTCTCTGCTTCTACATCAATAGTGGCTGGTGCACAGATGTAACAGTGATTGCTCAGCACTGCTCTTCCTCTCTGGAATATCTTTTTATCCACTGCAAACCGTTTTATTTTCCACGGGAGTTTGCTTCATTCATCCTGGCCGCTGTTTACATCCCGCCAGACGCAGATGCGCAGGCAGCTCAGTGCGCACTCGCAGAGCAGATACTGCACATGGAGCGGACATTCCCGGACTCTCTCATCATTGCTCTTGGGGACTTTAACAAAGCCAATCTGAGCCATGAGCTTCCAAAATATAAGCAGTATATTAAATGCCCGACCAGAGAGGAGAGGACATTAGACCACTGTTACAGCACGATCAGCGGGGCCTATCGCGCGGTGCCCCGCGCTTCACTCGGACTTTCTGACCACGTCATGATCCACCTAATCCCCGCGTACAGACAGAGGCTGAAGCTCTCCAAACCTGTCGTGAGGACCAAAAAACTGTGGAGCAACGAGGCTGTGGAGGAGCTTCGCACGTGTTTGGAGACCACAGACTGGGACACAATGAAGGCTGCTTCTAACAGCTTGGACGAGTTTACGGACACTGTCACCTCCTATATCCACTTCTGTGAGGACAGCATTGTGCCATCACGCACCAGGGTGAGTTATAACAATGACAAACCCTGGTTTACTCCTAAACTCAAAAAGCTGTGGCTGGAAAAGAGAAAGGCGTTCAGAAGCGGAGACAGGGACTGCTACAGAGAGGCCAAGTACAGGTTCACTAAAGAAGTGGACATTGCTAAACAGCAGCACTCTGAGAAGATGCAGCAGCAGATCTCAGAGAATGACTCGGCCTCTGTGTGGAAAGGTTTTAGGAATATTACAAACTACAAGCCTAAAACCCCCCACTCCACTGATGACTTGCTCTTAGCCAACACCCTAAACGACTTCTACTGTCGTTTTGACGAGCCATCAGGCAGCCTTCACACCTCCAACGACCCCAACAATAGAGGCACTTTGGACACTCATTCCCCCACCTCTCCCCCCTACATAGAGCCATCACCACCTTCAAACACTTCACCTACAACACCCCCCTCCTCACCCCACACAAAAGAGGATTTCACACCACCTCCTCCGACCACAACTCTTCATATTCATGAAGCAGATGTGAGGAAGCAGTTTAAGAGTCTGAATGCTCGGAAAGCTCCCGGCCCAGACGGTGTGTCTCCTGCCACCCTCAGACACTGTGCAAACGAGCTGGCCCCAGTGTTTTCTGGCATTTTCAACTCCTCACTGCAGGCATGTCATGTGCCTGCCTGCTTCAAGTCCTCCACCATAATCCCTGTCCCCAAGAAACCTAGGATCACTGGACTAAATGACTACAGACCCGTGGCTCGGACATCTGTGGTCATGAAGTCTTTTGAGCGCCTAGTTCTCTCCCATCTCAAGACCCTCACGGCCCCCCTCCTGGACCCCCTGCAGTTTGCATATAGAGCCAACAGGTCTGTAGACGACGCCATCAACATGGCCCTACACTTCATCCTGCAGCATCTGGACTCCCCAGGAACCTACGCCAGGATCCTGTTTGTGGACTTCAGCTCTGCCTTCAACACCATCCTTCCAGACCATCTCCGAGGCAAGCTTTCCCAGATGAATGTGCCTGATCCCATCTGCCGGTGGATCACTGACTTCCTGACGGACAGGAAGCAGCACGTGAGGCTGGGAAAGAATGTCTCGGACTCCCGGACCATCAGCACCGGCTCCCCTCAGGGCTGTGTTCTTTCTCCTCTGCTCTTCTCCCTGTACACCAACTGCTGCACCTCCACCCACCAGTCTGTCAAGCTAATCAAGTTCGCAGATGACACCACCGTTATCGGACTCATCTCGGACAGGGACGAGTCTGCCTACAGGAGGGAGGTTGAACGTCTGGTGTCCTGGTGCAGCCACAACAACCTGGTGCTGAATGCCCAGAAGACAGTGGAGATTATTGTGGACTTCAGGAAGCACACAGCCCCACTCCCCCCCATCATCCTGACTGACACCCCCATCACCTCTGTGGACTCATTCCGCTTCCTGGGTACCACCATCACCCAGGACCTGAAGTGGGAGCCCACCATCACCTCCGTCATCAAGAAAGCCCAGCAGAGGATGTACTTCCTGAGGCAGCTGAAGAAATTCAACCTGCCAACACGGACGATGATGCAGTTCTACACTGCAATCATCGAGTCCATCCTCACCTCCTCCATCACCGTGTGGTACGCTGGAGCCACTATCAGGGACAAACAGAGACTGCAGCGTGTTGTGCGCTCTGCTGAGAAGGTGATTGGCTGCAGACTCCCATCTCTGCAGGACCTGTACACCTCCAGGACACTGGGGCGTGCAGCTCGGATCTCAGCTGACCCTTCTCACCCTGGACACAGTCTGTTTGACCTGCTCCCCTCAGGCAGGAGGCTCCGGTCCATTCGCACCAGAACCTCTCGCCACAAGAACAGTTTCTTCCCCTCTGCTGTTGGACACATGAACAATAACCACATGACTGTTCCCACCACTAACACATGACCCTACGCTGTGTCACTGCATCATTTCATGTCTGGCACTGATCACCACCTGCACTCATGTATATATCTTTCTACGTAGCACTCATAATTCTTATTCTCATGTATATATCTTTCTACGTAGCACTTTTAATTCTTATCCCTACTTTTATTTTTTCATGTCTATTTAAGTGCTATTTATGACACTATGTTTGCACTGAAGCACCGCAGCAATTTCCTAATGTTGTAAACCTGCTCAACATTTGGCAATAAACCCCTTTCTGATTCTGATTCTGATGACTGGATGTGTAAAGCGCTTTGGGGTCCTCAGGGACGAGTAAATAGGCCATTTACCATTGTGTTTATACAAAATGTCAAAATGAAAAATTAACAGTAAATTCAAACATGTGAGGTTGTTCAAAGAAATCAGTCCTTCTTTAAAAAGGCGGCGTCATCCTGACTCTGTGTGGACAGATTTGTATTAAAAGACCAACTGAAAGATTTTGAGAACATCTTGCAGCCTTCAGTCTCTCACCTCGCAAAAAACAACTAAATCAGTCAGTAGCAATGCACTCCTGGGGAGGGAGGTGTGTGTACTCAGGTACATATGTAACCTTATTATGTCCTGTGTCATCCTTTTTTATCCTTCCTTTCAGTCTTTACTGGCTTGTATTTATTTATAGAAGCATGTAAATGCCTGAATGAAACGTTGAAAGGAACGAGACGTAAACAGTTTTCAAAGAGCTAAAATCTGCAGTAGTGAAAACGGCCAGTGGTACCCTCGAGCCCAGACAGGTGAAGGAAGGTGTGCTTGAACCTCTCAGCTGCAGACAAACACAAAGTACAACATGGCCGAACATGAGAGTGCCGCCATCACCTCACCAGCTCGCTTTTAGTCTGAGTCGCTTCTCAGGACGAAACCCACACACACACACTGAGTGGGTGTGGCGCTGCTGTTCTATCAGCTCGCTGCAGTCCTCGGGGCTCCGCCCTCTTCAAGGTTATCTCTCCCTGACTGTGGAAGCTCTGCCTGCAGGCAGACAGGTTCAGAGGCAGGTGTGTGATCGTGTCGCTGTGATGAAGGTTCTCCGCCCTGCAGAAAGATGCATTTCCTGTTTCTTACATAAGATAAGGATGGTGAGCTGACCCCTCACTTCCTGGAAGTTCCAGGAAGTTCTTAGAAGTGCTCTGTCCTGAGCTGAACGTCCACAGCACCGATGCAGGGATGTTCTCTGAGCTGTGTCAGGTCCACTCGTCTTTATTCTGATTACACTGACCTTTGTCCCGTTTACCTCAGTGAGCTAATCACAGGCTGATCACCCCGTGTGTGTGTCTGCACAGTGTGACCTGGTGTACACCTTCTTCCACCCGCTGCCCAAAGACGAGCGATCAGGAACGACGGCGAGCAAACCAGCAGGTACGTGATTTTGGACCCACACGCTGTTTAATGTGTAAAGCTCAAGAACTGGAAATAAACTGGGAAGACTTTTTGTTTGCTCAGTGGGACAGTGTACGGATTTTAGGAAGCCACAGTGGGCGGGTCCTCACGCTGATTAGACGGGGGCGTTACCCAATGAGGAGTACTCATATCAAATATGAGCTTATCTGAGGTCAGACTGCACCAAAGAGGTTTCGCTCTGTTAAACTTTAACTCACACAAACTCAAAGGTCAGTGCTCTGTGACTCAGCATGTAACAGCAGATCTGTGGCATGTTTTCATACAGAATCACTGCTGATTGGTTAAAGGTTACAGCCAGTAAAAAGATTGTTCTCATAATTATACATCATCACAGCGTGATGCCTTCTCCTTCAGATCAACATATGAAGCATCGTAGCGGTTTTATTATCAGAGGTCGCCTTCACCAGCTGGAAGGAAAGAGCGCTATCGCATCTTAAAACACCATCCTCGTTACCTCGACCCTCATCTCCTGAGCTCAAGTCGGGGCTTGAACACACCAAAGCACAACCATGCTCATTTGTTACTCATGTTGTCTTAATTATTTATTGTCCACAGGTTAGACATGTGACCCTTGACAGCGTGTTCGTTGATCCACCTTGAGGAGTTTGCGCATCTATGTGGGGAGAAGCTGCTTGTTTTGCAGCAATCATATGACCCCCTATGAGCAAGCACTTTGGCGACAGCAGGAAGGAAAAACTCCCTTTTAACAGGAAGAAAGATAGTGTCTGTCTCCTGAATCCAAACTGGAAGCTGGTTCCACAGAAGAGGGGCCTGAAAACTGAAGGCTCTGCCTCCCATTCTACTTTTAAATACTCTAGGAACAACAAGTAGGCCTGCAGAGCGAGAGCGAAGTGCTCTAATAGGGTGATATGGTACTACAAGGTCATTAAGATAAGATGGGGCCTGATTATTTAAGACCTTGTATGTGAGGAGCAGGATTTTGAATTCTGGATTTAACAGGAAGCCAATACAGGAGAAATCTGCTCTCTCTTTCTAGTCCCTGTCAGGACTCTTGCTGCAGCATTTTGGATCAGCTGAAGGCTTTTCAGGGAGTTTTTAGGACATCCTGATAATAATGAATTACAGTCGTTCAGCCTGGAAGTAATAAATGCATGAACTAGTTTTTCAGCGTCACTCTGAGACAGGATATTTCTAACTTTAGAGATGTTGCACAAATGGAAGAAAGCAGTCTTACATATTTGTTTAATATGTGCGTTGAAGGACATGTCCTGGTCAAAAATGACTCCAAGGTTCCTCACAGCGTTACTGGAGGCCAAGGTAATGCCATCCAGAGGAAGAATCTGGTTAGATACCATATTTCTAAGATTTTCAGGGCCGAGTACAATAACCTCAGTTTTATCTGAATTAAGAAGCAGAAAGTTAGCGGCCATCCAGGTCTTTATGTCTTTAAGACATTCCTGCAGTTTAACTCATTGGTGTGTGTTATCTGGCTTCATGGACAGATAGAGCTGGGTGTCATCTGCATAGCAGTGTAAATGTATGCTATGTCTTCTAATGATACTGCCTAAGGGAAGCATGTATAATGTAAACAGAATTGGTCCTAGCACTGAACCCTGTGGAACTCCATAATTAACCTCAGTGTGTGAAGAGGACTCTCCATTTACATGCACAAACTGGAGTCTATTAGATAGATATGATACAAACCACTGCAGTGCAGTACCTGTAATACCTACAGCATGTTCTAATCGCTCTAATAGGATATTATGGTCGACAGTATCGAACGCTGCACTGAGGTCTAGCAGGACAAGCACAGAGATGAGTCCACTGTCAGAGGCCATAAGAAGATCATTTGTAACCTTCACTAAAGCTGTTTCTGTGCTGTGATGAGCTCTGAAACCTGACTGAAACTCTTCAAATAAACCTCTGCAGATGATCTGTTAGCTGTTTGACAACTACTCTTTCAAGGATGTTTGATATAAAGGAAGGTTGGAGATTGGCCTATAATTAGCTAAGACTGCTGGGTCTAGAGATGCTTTTTGAGTAAAGGTTTAACTACAGCCAGCTTGAGAGGCTAGCAGAGGCTAACAGCAGAGTTACTGATAGGAAAGTTCAGCATATCCTCAACAGCTCACCTCAGTAAGGCGTTCATCAAAGTTTTACAGCCTCCTCCACAGTAAATAAAGATGCTTCTCACCCGGCTTTGACAGCTGAGGTAAACAGCAGTCTGTTCCTTTAATACTCAGACGCTGCAGTTCCTCTGATGTCCAGCAGAGGTTATGAAATAAATCTGTAATATTCAAACTTAAGTCAGAAGATGAAATATCTTTGTTTATCAGAATTAAGTACTTCTTAAACTCAGCCTGCGACTGAAAGTGTTAGAAACAGCCAAATATCAGACATGTTCATTGAAGACTAACATTGAAAGTGTGCGTGTGTTCGCAGAGATCTCGTGGTCTCCAGGTTCAGGAAAAGAGCTCGGCGAGGTCAAACTGTCCATCTCCTACAAGAATGAAAAACTCTTCATCATGGTGATACACATCCGAGGCCTGGTCAGTGTGTCGTGTTATTATTAGATTCATTTATAGCTTTATTTCTATTTGTTTTTATTACGTTTTTGTATATATTTCTTTATTATTATGATTACTCTAGTTTCTGTTGTGTATATACTTTTTTTAAAATTATGTATTCTTGGGGGAGCAGCGGCTCTACTCTGAGCCCCTCCCGGATGGCTGAAATCTCACCCTATCTCTAAGGGAGAGGCCAGCCACCCTTCGGAGGAAGCCCATTTCCGCCGCTTGTATTCGCGATCTCGTTCTTTCGGTCACTACCCACAGCTCGTGACCATAGGTGAGGGGAGGGGCGTAGATCGACCAGTAAAATGAGAGCTTCGCTTTTACACTCAGCTCTCTCTTCACCACAACAGACCGGTGCAGCGTCCGCACCACTCCGTCGATCTCCCGCTGCCTTCTCCCATCACTCGTGAACAAGACCCCGAGATACTTGAACTCCTCCACTTGGGGCAGGAACTCGTCCCCGACCCGGAGTGGGCACTCCACCCTTTTCCGGCTGAGAACCATGGCCTCAGATTTGGAGGTGCTGATCTCATTCCCGCTGCTTCACACTCGGCTGTGAACTGCTCCAGTGCGAGCTGGAGGCTGTTACCTGATGAAGACCCCCCATACTCCCAAAGCCCAACCCACAGAATACTCAGATGGACATGGCCGTCTGAGTATTCACCTCCGGTGTCCACTTGCTGGTTTGGGGGTTACACCTAGGGCTGCTCAATTAATCGAATTTTAATCACGATTACGATCTGGGCTTTCAACGATCATTAAAAATGACTGAGCCGATTATTAGCCCCTCCCTCATTTATCCGCGACACCTTAAAGGCCGGTCCGTGAAAATATTGTCGGGCATAAACCGGTCCGTGGCGCAAAAAAGGGTGGAGACCGCTGATTAAGAGGACCCGAGGGAAGCTCAGAAAGCTAAGCAGAAGTTATTTGGAGAGTGACTGCCGTTGGTTGAAAAGAGTTAAAAAAAAACAAAAAACTTCAGTGGTGTTGCACACTATTTTATATTATTTTTTTAAAGTCATTGTTAAACCTTTAAAGACGGTCAGAGCAGCACGCTCCGTTTTGCGTAACTATTTTTAAATCCCTGTAGAACCTGAACTGTGTAAGCTAGCGCAATAATTTGTTTTGCATATGAAACCGGAGGAGTTGTACTTACATCTGATGCCATCAGCTTGTCCTCGGTCACGGTTTCCTTCCACATATAGCTTTGCAAAAATTGCATAAAAAGCTCTTGCAGGAACAAAAACATAATATTCCAGAAACACGCTTTGCCGTTCCTATCAGCTGTTCGTAACACTTCCCACAGTGAAATGATGCACATGCTGTTTTCTTTGCAAATTTGCATCATAGGATTGTTTTTTGTTTTTCCTGCAGTATATAAAAATTGCTGTATCTCCAAAATAAAACTATGAAGACACTCAAAATAAATTTCCTGTGGTGGGAAACTATTTTTTGCAACTTTATTGTATTTAAAGTTTTGAGGGATAAACCTCTTAAACTTCTCCAAGTAGAAATATATGTAAACAAAACAAAAGCGATTTTCAATTTTTTTTGTAGTTTATTGCACTTTTTTGCAATTTATGTAGTTACTATGGACTTAATGCATACATATTATTAAAATATGGGCTATAACAGTTGTATTGATGTATAGCAACTTGAAATGCTCCCACAAATGGCACTACAGCATGTAAAAAAAAAAATAATAATATAAGCTCTGGTGGACTTGGTTCCATAGTAGGTCTTAAAGGGTTAAATAAATATCGTCAAATAATCGTGATCTCAATTTCAGTGAAAATAATCGTGATTATCATTTTTGCCATAATCGAGCAGCCCTAGTTACACCCATGAACGGCCGCCTCAGCAATGGAGGTGCTGACTATGGTCCAGTCGGTCTCAATGTCCCCAGGGTTCCTCGGAATAAACACTTTTTATTTATTTATGATCATTGTTAATATTTTAATAAATGTATTTATATAATTTTAAGGATTTTTTTTCATGTTTTTTAATTAATATTTTTATATTGATCAGTGGGTCTAAGTCCTGTCCTGGTATTTGGGGCTTCTGATTGTTTTTGTTTTTTCTCTGTGGGACTGACACTGATGCCTGTGGGTGTGTAGCAGCCCCTGCAGGATGGGACTGACCCCGACCCCTACGTGAAGCTCTATCTCCTCCCCGACCCTCAGAAGATGAGCAAGAGGAAAACGAAGGCGGCGCGACGCACGTGCAACCCGACCTACAATGAGATGGTACGATCCGCTCACAGCGTCTGGAAGTGCTGTGAGATACTGCTATCGATGTGCTAAGTAAATACTGGCCCAGCTGTGCAGATAGTAATGATAATGCAGCAGTGAGCTGCATGCTGGAGGATAGAAACAGTGTCGCTCTGATAGCAGTGTTGGTGTTAACCTGTCGGTATTTGGATTGTTCTGCATCTCTGGTGTAAAGAATCGCGGATGTCACTGTGGTTCAACTCTTAGATATGACTAACTTTGCTGTTTCCATAGCAACATCACTTTTGCCTCCCTTTGTGTCCTCAGCTGGTGTACGAGCGGATCCCACGGGGGGACCTGGACCAGAGGGTGATCCACCTTCGGGTCCTGGGAGACGGCGCCTTCTGGGAGAACACGCTGCTGGGAGAGACCTTCATCCCCCTGAAGAGGCTGGTCCCAGGTCAGCACTGGGTGGGCTGGCACAAACTGGGCCCCCCTGGCTCAGACTTCGCCCACTGATGGACAGGAAACGGGAGGCAGCGGACTTAAAAGAAAGAAGAAGAACTGCAGGCGTTCCTGCTGAGGGGGAACGGTGAAACAAAAAAAGGGAGATCCTTTCAAAGTAAAAGCCTTGTGGCTGCTCTGCGGGTGTCGTGCCACGCTCGTTAGTTTATAAGAGACTGAGTTTTACTTCAGTGAACGAGTTCCACTAACAAGCTCGCCCTGACCTTTGACCTGAGAGCGACTGAAGGAGTGGATTCCTTTTTTAACAGACCTACAGGAGCTCAGACGTGCTCGAGCTGTTTCTTCTTCTTCTCCTCGGACCGCAGCAGGAAGTTGAACTGTGAAAAAGGAAACGAGGACAGAGGCGCGGTGAAGAAGACGAAGCAGGTTGAAGAGCGTGGGCAGCGCCGCTGAGAAGACTTTAGGTTATTTTTTATAGCGGGTTTGATTTATTTTTAAAGTGCGACTGACTGCCGGCTGCTTGCGTCCCTATGTTTCATTCCTGGTTTCTGAACCATGTCATTTCCTGTTTTTAGCTCAATGATGGCGGGCGTTTTGTGATCAGCTGATTTTTGTGTTTGCGCTGTAAATGAATGCGAGGTTTTCACAATGACTGCTTCACACGTTTAAAGACGAGAGAAATCTGAAGAATTTCAAAATTCTGAAACACTGAAATTTAATTTTTATTGTTGGATTGTTTTTGATCATGTGACTCTGTGACGTCATCACGCTGCTCATTCAATCAGCTATCACTTCTCTCCCTGAGGGCACTTTCCCCTGATTGGCCAGCATGCAGAAGCCTGCTGAGGGGCAGCCTGTGAGCTGTTAGAGCCCCCTGCCTGTGGACATGTCATTCCACAGGCAGGGGGCGCTCTCGGGGCAAATTTCATCCTGTTTTTGATGGAAGAGTTCGACAGTTTCTACTGCAGTGAAGTCGCTGAGGACATCACAGCACCACGAGCCGCTTTACAGCACCCTGCGTTTTGATTTGGGGTGTGAAGCCAGCTCCTGCTTCTGCTGCTAACGTGTGCTGGAGGTTTGGAAACAGGCGCCGTCAAGGGAGGACGTCCTGTCCTGAACTCTAACCGACCAAACAGCAGGCAGCAGTAGCGTGCTGGTGTTTCATGGGTAAAATCAGGTCCGCACGAACAGTTCAAGTGTTTGTATTTGTTCTGCATCATGTGACTGAGGTCCTGACCAATCAGATGAGGTTGCTGTGGGTGAAGAAGCATGATGACGCGCAGAAGCAGGCTTTGTTTGGATGCAGCTTCACTGATGATGACCTGTACAGACGAATGATTCTGAACCTTTTCTATTGTTTGCACTACACAATAAACTTGAAATGAAAACAGCTGAAGGTGGTCTGTCCTCCTCTTCCTCCCTCCTCCTAGGGTCTACACCTGCCTCATTTCCTGTGTCCGTGCTGCGAGGGATAAAGGTCGGCCTGGTTTTAGAAGCTTGGCTTGGTCTATCAGATGTCTGGGGCTAAAGAGGGTGGAGCTCAGGTGAGCACAGTGTGGTCTGTAACAGCAGGTCTGCAGTCGAGGCTGAGATTTCATTAAAACCCAAGAATGCCAGAAATCTCTTTAAAATGTAGAATAGAAAACAATAGAGTCCAGGTGAACCACTCAGGTCTGCTGATTGGCTGTCGGCTCTCGGGCAGGTACTCCTGCAGTGGCGGCACAGAAAACACCCCACGGACGTCTTTGTTACTACAGTTTTTAATAATATTTTATATTTGCGGGTGGCTGTAGCTCAGGAGGTAGAGCAGGTCACCTGCTGATCGCAAGGTTGGAGGTTCGATCCCTGGCTCCTCCAGTCTGCATGTCAAGTATCCTTGGGCAAGATACTAACCCCAAGCTGCTCTCCGATGCGTCCATCGGAGTGTGAATGTGTGTGGATGTAGTTAGAAAGCACTACGTATAGATAAAGTGCTTGTGAGAATGGGTGTGACTGGGTGAATGAGGCATGCTGTATAGAGCGCTCTGAGTACTCCGGGAGAGTAGAAAAGCGCTCTATAAGAATCAGTCCATTTACCATATTTACGTAGGGCAGATTTTTACAAGTAATGTGTGGATCAGATATCAAGCATCTCAATCCCAATGTTGATATCGGTATCAGATCGATACTAGTGTGACTGGACCGATACTTGGTCTATCCTCTGAACTGTTAAATAATTTCTAACAAATAAATATCCCAGAAACCTCTCTGAACCTTTCTGTGGTGCCAGGTTTATTCATAGCCACATTTAAACTACAGGAGCTGAGCCGACCGCTGTAGACACGGCACATTTACAAGCAGCTCTTCAAAATAAAAGCTGAAATGTGTGAGAAGGCAGGACACACTGGTCTCCCCTACATCAGCTGCCTTTAAAGGGTGTCTGTGTCAGCAGTACTGGTCCTGTATTTACTTGGTATCAGAACGCTAAACTTTTTTACTGCAGGCTGGCTCGTTTTGGTTCACTTTTTATCTGTTTCTGTAATTATTGTGAAACTGCAGATTTGACAGATCCAGTTGTAGGCACAGTTTGGATGTCTTTGGTTTTTACATTAATCCTGATCTGTTTCCTGTGACGCTGACGGGACAGCAGGACCTTTGACCCTTGCCGCGTCCTCACACAAAAGCAGGTGATCCTCCACAGCATCATCCAGCACCTAGCTTACACACACACACCTGCATACAGTATTTATGGAGTTTAGTTTACTGTCAGATTTTGATCAATGATTTCTGATCCTGGACTTGACACCTGATCCCAGTGTCAGCCTTTTGGTATCGATCCGATATCAAGTAAATGCAGAGCCAGTGCGATACCAATACTGATACTTTCAGCTTATGTGAGAGAGCCGTGTGTCTCTTTGTCCCCGCAGCCACATGTCCCTGAGCCTGGTTCTGCTGGAGGTTTTCTGCTTGGAAAAATCACATTTTTCCTTCCTACTGTTGCCAAGTCGTAGGCTCGTAGGCGTTCGTCTGATTATTGTAGGGTTTTTATCTTACAATATAAAGTGCCTTTGGTTGACTGCTGTGATTTAACGTTATATGAATAAAACTGAATAGAATGGGGAGCAGTGTGTCCTGATTCATGAGATGAACCATCATCTATCGGCAAATTCTGAACACATGAATGAAAGGCTTTATTAGCCACATGCAGGTTGCATGGTGATATGAGATCTTCTGTTGTTGCCTGTTAAGAGTCGCGCTGCACAGTCTGAAGATGATCTAAAGCTAATTGGTTAAGACACGTAAAAAGACAGGAAGAAATAGAAGCATGCATAATCATCTCCAGTTCAGCCTTTTTCACCATTAGTCTGAGTTTTGAAATGTTCCTTAGATGATGACTGACTTTTACTTTCCACAGTTGGCACAATAAAACACAGCTTTCATCTTTTATTTTGGAGAGCTGAATGTGAACGTGCCTGTCTAATGTGGCTGTAAATAAAACAGGCACCACAGAAAGGTTCAGACATGTTTCACAGCATGTTTGACGCATTTGTTCATTAAAACACTCAGTGCGCTACATACTGAACTCGGGGGATAGAAACAAAGTATCGATTTAATACCAATATGGGCATCGGTTACTATGGGCTACTATCCATACTGGGTCCTTTCACCATCTCCAGTGTCTGAGCCGCTTCTATAAATTGACCGTGGGAGCTTCACGCTGATAAACACGTGGCACACTCGAGCCCAAGTTTCGTTTATGTAACGGAGACGCAGGAGCGAACAGCACCTCCTCCTGCACTCCCTGCCCGCGGCCTCCCGGAAATAGAGATTCGCGTCATAGGCGACGGTCCCCGGGCTGTCTGATGAAATCTCTCAGCGGACGGACGGAGCGAAGCGGCCGTGGAAACTGCTCTGTATTCGGAGACCGCACCAGTATTAACGCCAGGAGGAGTCCGGAGAGCACCGCAGACTGATTATAACCCGGTGAAGTGCTGCTTTGGTTCGAGTATTTGAATCCGTCTCCGCCTCCGGGGAACTAACCGTCAGGCTAACTAGCTGCTAGCGCTGAGCTAACGTGCTAAGCTAACTTGAGCCCCGCCGCAGACAGAATGGCCCGTTGCTGGTCTCCACACCCGGTACTCTTCGTGTCTCAGCACTTGGGTTTCTCCACCTCCGTCCGCACAGAGTTCTCCACAAGAAAGAAGCACCACTGTCAGCAGAGCACCACGGCCCGCGCCGGGCTCTCGGCCCTCGGATCCTCCCGCAGCTGTAGCCGGTGTGTGTGGTGTGCGGAGTAGGCGCGATGAGCTGTTGGATTAGCAGCTAACGTGCTAACAGCCTGTTCGTATTGAAGTTGTTCGCACATTAAACTGAGGACATGTTCAGAAATATGAGTGAAGAAGGACGTTTAATGGGCGGGAGGCGCCCCCCCTCATCTTCCTCCTCCATGCCCGGACTGGACAGCCAGGAAAGTTCGTGGATCGGCTTGCTGTCCAGGCCCGCGATGGCACTGGTGGAGAAAATCCGGAACCGAACTCTGAAAAGCAGCTTGGTTACCGAGGAGAGCGAATTTCTTAGCCCGCTGGAGGACGTGCAGCTCGGGCCTCCTCACCTGTCCTACCTGCAGTGTGAGCCCCGAGGCGTGGGGGCTCTGCCATGGCTCTCCGCGGACTCGCTACGGGAAATCGGGCTCCAGAATGGGGCAGAGGTGGACCTGAGCCTCTGCCAGCAGACCCAATTCAGATACCTGTCTTCGTTCCGGACTGTTCTGGGCCACATGCTACTCAGTTCTCAGGAAGTAAAACCCCCGGGAGGGCAGAGCTGGTCCAGCAGGCCATGGTGGGACAGCTTCTGGGGGGGCAAGGAGTGCTCGGAGAGGGAGCAGCTGTCCCGCGGGATGCTGGGAGAAAATGCTGGAGCCAGCGACCACAAAGAGCAGCTGGTGAACAATGGAAGCCCCCCCACAGTCCAGAACGCTGTGGCAGACCGCCAGCTCAGCATCAGAGATCCACAGAACTGCTCAGGAGCCACCATCGCCGCAGCCTTACCTGTGACCCCCGAGCAGGACCATGGGTACTCCAGCCTGGAGGAGGAGCACCTGTCCGGCGTGACGTCCGCCAGAGCAGAGCCGTCGCCACCACAGGAGACTGAGGGGATGGAGGAGGTGGTGCTCGCCGTCCCTCAGTGCCAGAACAAAACTATCAACTTCATCATGGGTGGCCCTTGCAGCGAGGATGAGGACAGCCAATCAGAGGAGTCATCCTCTGATGATGATGATGATGGCTTTGACAGCGAGGGCTCCTCTGAGATGTCTGATGACACTAATGATGATGATGAGGATGATGACAGTGAGGCGGAATCAGAGGTGGAGCGTTTGTGGCGCTCTCTGTGCCACAGCGAGGACCCCTATGACCCCCGAAACTTCACTGCCCGCCTGCACACGGGTGTCACTGCACCTCGTGCCATCCCTGTCTCCACGCCACCATCCTCTGCTCAGTCTTCCCCCTCCTCCTCTCCTCCCTCCAGCCCTGACACATGGGACGACTCGCCGTCTGCGAGCGAGGCTGATGAGGAGAGCCTCCGCCTGTGGGACTCCTTCAGCTCCTCCTCAGACCCCTTCAACCCACTCAACTTCCAGGCTCCCATCAGGACCCGTGAGTCTGCCACGGCGAGGGCCAGGGAGAACTCCGCCTACCGCCGCCTCCGCCAAGAGTCTCCACCCGAGTACAGGAAGGAGGAGGCAGAGGACCGGATGGACAGCGGTTTCTGTGACGCCTCCGCCCGGAACTGCAGCTCCACGAAAAAGGTGCGTTGGGAGACAGTGCTGCTGGGGCGGGTCAGGTGGTTAAAACACTGATTAAGGTACAGGTGAGGCTCACCTGAGGGACAGTCAAAGGGTCTTTGTTAGTCACACCTGAACACACCTGCAGACACACCTGCCCTGTGGGGTTTTGGGAACAGTCAGAGTGAAAGTGAAGCTTCAGTCTGTTCTTGGTTCAGGTTACTGCGGCTCGCTCTGCGTCAGGAGCTCATGAACAGGTGAGACAGAGAAGGTGTGGAAAATAAAGTTTATTCAAAGTGAGCTGAAAGTTTCCAGCAGAAGAAATCAAATCTTCACGCTGCATACTGATCTCTCGACACACCTGTAGCTTTTCCATGTTCATTACAGCAGATGCTGTTCAACCTGCTGACTTTCAGTGTTTATTCTCAGGTTATGTGACATATTTAATTATTTAATCTAAAATATTTAATAAATCTCTTAATTTAGGATTTAAAAACTATTTTTAAAAAGTTATTCATTGTGTGGCTCTGCTGAATGTTTCTTCCTGTTAAAAGGGAGTTTTTCCTTCCCACTGTTGCAGAGTGCTTGCACCGAGGCAGTTGTCTGATACTTGGGCTTTGCGTGTTCTTGTGGGTATTTACCTTCCAGGTAAAGCACACTGAGTTGACTGCTGTCACCGACTTTGGGGTAAACATGCTGATTTGAACATGGGAGTCTGTGGCACCGACTCACTGCTGGAGCCTCTGCTGGCCGTCAGAGGAACTGCAGCTGAGGAGTGTTTGACAGTAAACATGAGTCAGACAGCAGGAAGCTCCGCCTCCTGTGGGTTTGTTTGCTTCCTGGAGAGACGTGAGGAGAAACTGGATCGGTGAGCTGTAATTAGCTCGGAGCTTTATTTACTCTGTAAACACGGCCAGTTTATTAGTAACTCCCAGTTCAGCCTTTACCCAGAGTTCCCACCAGGTTGTCCGGACAGCTGTGATGGTGAGCCCACATCTGGGCCATGAACTCAGAGACTCTCTTTTCGCCCCTGAAAGCCAAAAACACAGCGCCATGATGGTTGAACGACTTATCCTGTGTCAGGTCTTAATGAAGGACGTCTAATGTCATAACGTTTCCCATCAGATTTCAGCTTCAGTCAGATCCTCCAAACGTCCTTCAAACATCATAAAAGCCTGAAACTCACTTTGATTTGGACCCAAAGATTTAACCAAACCCGACGATCCTGCTGCTTCAACTTATCCCCAATACAGATGTAAGGATGTAGGGAGTGAAACAGTCGAGTCTGTCACTACCCGATCCGTACCGGAAACCCGATCGGTACCCCGCATGCGTGAAAGGTTTCTACTTCCGGTCGTAGCGTTTTACGATAGTTATGGGTCAGAGTATCTGTTAAGATGTTAAGAATAACAAGTATATCTTAAAATGTTTGCAATAATGAAGCATTTCAGTACAATGTAGACAAAAACGAAAAATAAAAAGAACGTTACGGATCAGGACTCTCCGATCCTTACTGCGCATGTGTAAAGTCTGACCGTACAAATCGGGTCTACCCGATCCGTACCGCGCATGTGCAGATGTTTTCTTCTTCTTCTGTTCGTTTAATGGCAGTTTACTCCCCAGTGTACGAGGATACCGCCACCTGCTGACCGAGCGAATGAACCCTATTATAAACTGAATTATCGTCATTACAAACGTGTGTTAAATCTGATTTAGCGATAGTCGAGTGTGTTTATGCTTGTCTGTGAGGAGAGGATTGTTGGAATAGTGATGATGATGTGCGCTATCACTGTCAATTGTCAGTAAACACTTCATCTGGCTGATGAATCTACACGTGAGATATTACAAAGTCTGCATTATTAACTCTGCAATTAGGCGCCATTCTTCTTATTTTACGGCGCTGTTGCTCAATCGGGGGACGCTCTCTGTTGAGGAGAAAAGCATGAATTTCTTTGTATACGGATTATCCATTGTTTAAATGTCCCGGGCAGTCGAAAAGGAGGCAGAGCTGTTGAGAAATGCTAGGAGCTAACTGGGCGCTAACCGTATCATTCAAATATATTGAATGTCGCAATGTTGGCAAAGAGAGGAAGTGATGTAAGATTTGCGCATGTGGGGTACCGATCGGGTTTCCGGTACAGATCGGGTAGTGACAGAGTCGTTTGAAAGCTGATTTGTTCCTGGAAGTTTCAGTGACCTGATGACCTTTGACCTTTCTTTGTATTACCGAGCTGATGTCGTTTTCTCCCTCTCTTTTCCATCAGGTTCGTTTCTGTGACGATGTGGAGGAATTCTTTGCCAGCTGTGGGGAGGAGGAGGACCGGCGGGGCCCGTGGGAGGAACTTGCCCGAGATCGCTGCCGCTTCCTGCGGCGCTGCCAGGAGGTGGAAGAGAGCATCGCTTACTGCCTTCAGCCGCAGCACCGCCGGCGCGTGTACGAACAGCTTGCCGCGATTAGGCATGCTCCTCAGGGTGTTTTTCTGGCGGCGGGCCCGAGGCAGAGTCCAGCTCCACTGTGAGGAAGAACGCCGCTGGGTTCTTCAGTGTTTCTGAGCTCCGAGCCTCATCAGCTTCCTGCTTCCTACCACAAACCCATGAGCACCACAAAAGAAGAAGAGAGGTCCAGACGCTCCACGTCTGGAAACGCTGTCAGTGTTAATGTGCAGAACTGTGAGGGTGAGGATGATGAAGGCTCCCGCCTCTGATTAACCAATAAAAAGTCCCCGTCTGCAGCAGCTGGGCATCCAGCTGTTTCCAGTGTTTTCACTCTGAAACCAAAGAAGAAGAGTTTGTGTGTGTTTGTGTGTGAGCGAGTTCACCTGTCGCATGGGCAAACCTCCCCCAGACTCACTGATAATCAATACTGAGTTTTCCTGATCACTGTGTATTAACCCTGCGTGTCCAGCCGGAGGCGCTCTTGCTCCCTCTCCTTGTAATTCAGACTGGACAGAAACAGCTGACACGTCAGAGCCGAGGCCCCGCCCTTCAGAGCGTTCAGCGGTCAGAAAGATTGACGCTGTGGCAGATGTTCCAGATGTTTCTGTGACTGACAATGAGGAAGAGCGCTGCCTGAACTGTTTGGCGTCATTTTAGCGAGAGAAGCGTTTTATTTTTCTAACTGCGTGTTTGCCAAGGACTCGTGCCCATTGATCGTCTCACAGACTAAATATCAATCTAAATAAATCCAATATTTAATGATCGCACACGGCCTCCTGTCATTCTCCTCACACCTGCACACACCTGCCCAGCTGTCAGCTGCGGTACCACTGGCAGCCTCCAGGTGGTGGTAACAACAAGCTTCCTGATTTGTGTTCAGGGTGGATTCTGTTAGAAAATGTCACACAGGTCTACGGACCAATCAGCTCCCAGGTGTCTTCCTCACACCAATCGCAGGCAATGGAAACCATTTAAACTTAGTTGTGGGGTTGCTGGGTGTCGTGATCTGTCTGTAGGCCTGTGCGGCTGACCTTTAAATCACCCTCAGGGACAGGTCGCAGGTATTTATTAGTGATACTGAGACATTGGTCTGATACAGAGTACACAGCATCAGTATTACAGACACCTGTACAGATACTGTTGTGTTGGGGAGAGCAGAGTGTCCTGATTCATGATAAGAATCGTAATCAAAGTGCAAATTCTGAACACATTTTACTGACCATTAAATCACTGTGACGTTTACTTTCCACAATAATGACTGAACACAATAAAACACACCTCTCAGCTTTTATTTTGAAGAGCTGAATGTAGACTTATGTCTAATGTGCTACAGGCTGCAAATAGAACAGGCACCACAGAAATGTTCATTGAAACATAATCAACACTCAGTGGGCTACATACTGGACTCAACAGGATAGAAACCTGTTGCACTAGTTATGATGATAACAGCGTTGGCATTGATGCTGTCGACGTTCGGTTCGATCTGCCCACCTGTAGCGTCAATCACTGATTTCTGGGTCAGTCATTAAAAATAATCAGCACAAGCAGCGTCTGCAGGGTCATAGGTGGAGCAGGAAGTCCCACACCGTGCTCGCTGAACTGCCCGAGGTAATAAACGTGTCAGTAAAGGGTTGAATCATTGTCGGGAAATTCAAAGAGACACACTTCACTTCTTACACACTGCAGATTTTATTGGTCCGAGTTGAAAGCAAAGAGAGAACGCTTACAGCTTCAGGTGAGAGCTCAGCATGTATGCAGGTGATGCAGCCAGACACACGCAGGTACTCGACAGCTTTCATCATTTCTCATCTAATGTTCTAAAATGTTCTTAATTCAGATCAAACTGAGGTTATTGTACTTGGCCCTGAAAATCTTAGAAATATGGTATGTGTCACTACCCGATCCATACCGGAAACCCGATCGGTACCCCACATGCGCAAATCTTACGTCACTTCCTCTCTTTGCCAACATTGCGACAGTAAATGTATTTGAATGACACGGTTAGAATAGAATAGAATAATCCTTTAATTGTCCCACAAGGGGAAATGTGGTTGTAACAGCAGCCAAAAAGATTAGCACCCAGTTAGCTCCTAGCATTTCTCCACAGCTCTGCCTCCTTTTCGACTGCCCGGACATTTAAACAATGGATAATCCGTTTACAAACAAATTCATGCTTTTCTCCCCAACAGAGAGCGTCCCCCGATTGAACAACAGCGCCGTAAAATAAGAATGGCGCCGAATTACAGACTTAATAATACTGACTTAGTAATGTGTCACGTAAAGATTCATCAGCCAGATGAAGTGTTTACTGACAACTGACAGTGACAACAATCCTCTCCACACAGACAAGCATAAACACATGACTATCAATCAAATTAAACACGCGTTTGTAATGACGCTACTTCAGTTTACAATAGGGTTCATTCGTTCAGTCAGCAGGTGGCGGTGTCCTCGTACACTGGGGAGTAAACTGCCATTAAACGAACAGAAGAAGAAGAAAACCCCTGCACATGCGCGGTATGGATCGGGGAGTCCTGATCCGTACCTATCTTTTTATTTTTCGTTTTTGTCTTCATTATATTGAATTGCTTCATTATTGGAAACATTTTAAGAGATACTTGTTATTCTTAACGTCTTAACAGATACTCTGACCTGTAACTATCGTAAAATGCTTCGACTGAAAGTAGACACCGTTCGCGCATGCGGGGTACTGATCGGGTTTCCGGTACGGATCGGGTAGTGACAGTATGTATGGTTGCATGTCTTTATCCTGTTTTCCTTCTCTCACCCCAACCAATCACAGCAGATGGCCCCGCCCCTCCCTGAGCCTGGTTCTGCTGGAGTTTTCTTCCTGTTAAAAGGGAGTTTTTCCTTCCCACTGTCGCCAAAGTGCTTGCTCATAGGGGGTCATATGATTGTTGGGTCTTTACCTTACAATATAAAGCACTGAGCATGCTGCTGATCATTGAGGCAAATGTTGTTGAGATTTAGTGCTATATAAATAACACTGAATTGAAAAATGTAATTATTATTAATTAATAATAATGAAATAATATTTAATTATTCTTATTGTGTTTTAACAAATTCTGTTTTATTCATTTTAAAGTTTGATTTTATTGTGCAAATGTATAAGGTTTAGTTTTACTTTGGTTATATGTTTGAGAATATTCTGCCAGATTGTTTCCCTACCCAACACTGGCTGATTGACTTAACTGAGTAACCCAACAGCAGGCATGAGACCCAGTCTGCCTCTGGAGGTTGGTTGCAGAAGGCCAGTCAGCAGCCATGATGTGGTGCACCAGATGTAATAATTAAGGAGATTTGGAGACCTCGAGAGAAGAGAGCACTGGAGTAGACAAACTCGAGTTGGCGATGTCAGGGTACTAAGATTAAGCCGGCCCCGTAAGTCTTCCTTTGGCGTGATGTCGGGCAGTGACTGTACACGCCTGTGTCCTTCAGAGTACTGCCACCATTGTGCCATTAGAGCCACTGACAGAGCAGACCTGGGAGCGTCATCAGGAGAGAGCTGCTATGATCAGGGAAGCACTGCTGCTCAGCTGAGGACTCGCTGCTCCCAAACAGTCGCTGAATCTCAGCCTTCAATGAATCTTGGATTCAGGGTAACTAACCACTGCGCCTGCGCTGTTGCTTTCGTCCTTTTTTAAACTTTTCTCTGCGCATTTATTGTTTGGAAATTCCTCTCAGTGATACTGTTTTTGGAATAACGTTAACTTGCCATTTTTAGATCTTGTGTTTTATTATCTCTACTAGTAGAGGTAACTTTAGTACCTTTGCTCTGTTTTATGGGCTTTTACTAATGTTGTCCATCCCACGGACTAACCTCAAATCCCGTGGTGATAGAGCCTTCTCTGTGGCAGGTCCCAGACTTTGAAATAGTCTCCCCTTAAATATTAGATCTGCACAAACACTTGAGCAATTTAAATCTTTACTAAAGACACATTTCTATGCCCTGGCTTTTAACACGCTATGACCCAAGCATTTTGGTCTTATTTGAATTAGTTTAGTTATTGTTTTAATTCTTTTACTGTCCTATTATTGTTTTTTACTGTTATTATTGTTTTACATTGTTGCTTTTTAATACCATTTTTATATTGTTAAGCACTTTGTGCAGCATCGGCTGTTTGAAATGTGCTATATAAATAAATTTGACCTTGACCTTTTATTGAGGGGGGATAAAAACTGTTTTATAAGTAGTCAAAGGAGCTTGCAAAGAAAAGCGTCTGGACTTCTTTAAGTTGCTTGAAGACGTTTCACCTCTCATCCGAGAAGCTTCTTCAGTTCTAAGGTCAAATGGTGGAGAGTCCCAGATATAAACCTAGTGGGAGTTTCCCCCCACAGAGGGACAAAAGGACCCCCTGATGATCCTCTAATCGCCTGAGCCAAGGTGGGAAACTGGGCGTGGGTCCCAATCAGCCAGAGTTTCAGGTGTGTTCATTGTGAAACCTGGCCCCACCTTATCATGTGATTTCCTGAGGTCAGATGGCCCAGGATGTGAGTGGGCGTTAAGGCGTCTGGGAAGGATCTCAAAACTGGATTATAGATGGCAGAGAGTTGGTGTCGTAAACCCCGCCTCTGTTCAAAGATGGTCGCTCACAGTGGACATAGATGCTTCTTTCACTCCTCTTTCAAACCATCTGTCCTCTCTGTCCAAAATGTGAACATTGGCATCCTCAAAGAGTGTCCTTTGTTCTTAAGATGCAGATGGACTGCTGAGTCTTGTCCTGTGGAGGTGGCTCTTCTGTGTTGTGCCATGCGCTTGTGAAGTGGCTGTTTGGTCTCTCCAATGTAGAGGTCTGGGCATTCCTCGCTGCACTGTACAGCATACACCACATTGTTAAGTTTGTGTTTTGGCGTTTTGTCTTTCGGGTGAACCAGTTTTTGTCTGAGTTTTTGTGTTGCTGGGTCTGAAATGCACTGGGATGTCGTGCTCGGAGAAAACTCTCCTGAGGACTCTCCACCATTTGACCTTAGAACTGAAGAAGCTTCTCAGATGAAGGTGAAACGTCTTCAAGCAACTTAAAGAAGTCCAGACGCTTTTCTTTGCAAGCTCCTTTGACTACGATGACCTGGATGACTAAGAAGCTTCACAGACATATTTTATAAGTAATTATCTGTTACGTCCTGTCCCCGGCTGTAACACTGCTCTCCCCTATGTAACCTAAATTATTCAAATAAAATCAGTTCCTAGGTTCATCTAAGCCTAGGCGACATTGTCAGAGTTAACCAGTAATCAGTCATTACCATGTTTTGACACATTCTTGGACTTTCTTTATTCACAATATGAGAAGCTGGGACAGGCAGGCCACAACATCCTGAACTGGTTCAGAGGAAGAAGGCTGGATGGTAAACCCTTCAGATGATGCTTTTTTAAATGCCACAGATTCTTCCTTTAACCAGAGGTGGCAGTAGTCCACACGTTTGTCACTACAGAGAAGAAGAAATGCTATGGTTCATGTACTCTACTAAACTAAAGTGGAAGAAGTACAGGCTCTGAAAACAACATTCTTACGCAAGAGTACAAAGTTTACTTCAGCTCTAATTCTAATGACGCTCAGCTTGAACCTTCGTTACGTGGAACACAAACAGCGAAGAAGAAAGACTTTAAAACTCGGCCTGTTTGTGTTTCCCTGCCACCACAGCTGAACACAGGTACAGTCAAGGGTTCAACTGGGATTGATCAGGTGGGGAAGGTCAGGTGTAGCGGCTCAGCGTGGGTAAAAGGGGACCAGGATTTCTGTTCAGGCTGTGATCAGCTGACCTGCTGCTGCTGCTCTTCATGGACTTGCTGGACTTTTCTTCCTGTTCAAAGGGACGTTTTCCCTTCCCACTTTCGCCAAGTGCTTGGTCATAGGTGGTCATGCGATTGTTGGGCTTTCTCTGTATTAGGGTCTTTACCTTACGATATAAAGGAGCTTGTGGAGACCGCTGTTGTGATTTACATGACTCAGGTCAACAACATGTGAGCTGATGAGCCGTCACAGCTGACTCCAACCCTGCACACGTGCACTTCAGCTAGTCAGTATGTGCTGCCCTCGATGTCACCTCACACCCCAGCACAGTGACGTTTTGCTGATGTATATGACGGCAGACACAGGTGTTACACACTATGCAGCTTGTGTTTGATTACTATGTTGCTTAGAGCCGCTTTGCCTACACCTCTCTCCCGGTAGCACACACAGAGGGAACCAGTAGCATTAATGGAGCTCTCATCGACAAAATGTCAGTGCGACGTTGATTATCAGTGCTTCATTGGAGGTTTCCTCTTTGACTAGCAATGCATCAGATAGCAGGAGTATAGTTTTCCTATTGAAATGTCTTGACCAAAGCTTAACAATAGCCTCAGGCAGACCTTGTTAATCGAGGCAACATCTAAGCCAGTCTGCAGTTGTTTCTCGCTCATATTGCAAGAAACAACTCCCAAGCCAGGTTTGAATCATGTATATTTTAAGGTATGCTTGGGTGCCTAGCTGGAACCTCCCCCATGCTAACCAATCCTATCTCGCATTGTGCATGCCATGAGTCCATCTTAAACCCAGAGGTATCAACAAAAAAACAGAAGAGTTGCCAGTCGCTATCCAGTTACACTACTCGCCTCAAATGATCAAGTGCGCCTCAAATGATCTCCAAGCTACTCAGAGCTTCCCGTGTGCGTCACAGAGCGAGAAAAAGCGTTGGAGAAGCAGAGCTAAACGACGTTGTCCTAATCTCTTGCCAACAAGCATGCTACATCAGCACTACCAAACCCCTCTCTGTGTGGGTCGTGCAGAGAGCGGTAGAACGTAGGCAAAGCATACCTAAGCGATGGAGGAATTACCTCTTCATAGTGAGCAAACATATGCCTCTGCTATGTAGGAGCTACCACCACTGATACAGTGCATAGAGGCTAAGTCGGCAATACCTCACTACACTGTGTTGGATGGGACGGAGACGGAGGGTGCTATCTGTGACTGACCATGAACCTCACAGCTGCTCTGCACCCGTCCTTACTTCTATCTAACCCAGGGCTGGGGAACCTGCAGGTTTTAGATCTCACCCTGGGTCAACACACCTGAAACAATTGATGAGTTCATTCCCAGGCCTCTGGAGAACTTCGAGACATGTTGAGGAGGTCATTTAACCATTTAAATCAGCTGTGTTGGATCAAGGACACATCTAAAACCTGCAGGACACCGGCCCTCGAGACCCGGAGTTCCCCACCCCTGATCTAACCGCTCTTCTTCTCCTTTCCTCTTTCTTACATTTTTCTTCATTTGTGAGTGAACTTCTCTCTCATGATGGGAAATACAGCGTCTGGACCTTTAGCTAGCAGACTCACTGTGTGACAAGCTGCACACAAAGAGTTTGTGTGTTTGCTGAACTCTTAGAAATGCTGCATGTGAAATTACCAGACACTTGAAAAACATTACTGCCTTTATGCTCGCTGCTCTTCTGTAGTAGTTGAAGTCTGCACCATAAACACTCTTGTGGATCATTCTGGCCCACTTTAACTTCTGAGTTTAGCGATATAATTGATGCATATACGATACACCAAAAGGGTTGTCTTTAAGCGCTATTGTTTCGGAATCTGGAAGAATCTGGAAGAATAAACTTCCTCCAGATGTCTTTAACTGAACGTAACAAGCCTGTTTGACAGATTAACCAATAAAAAGTTCAGATATTTCTGCTAAAACGTGGGGAGTAAAAGTAAAAAGTTGTCAGAAAAATAAATATTCAAAGTAGAGATACCTGAAAATTGTATTCCTGCTGCACCTTGAAGTACTGTAATGTAGTACTTATACTTTGTTACGATGTTCCTCCTGTAAATCTACACTTTGCTTTTTATCCACGTCAGAAAAATGAAGTTGTTTTAAACTCTGATTAAACAGTGCATGATGTTTCCAAGGTCATCTGCATCCACATCTCTGTTACCATAAAGTTCTCACCCATCCACAATACAGTGAAATGATGCCGGCTCAAATCCTTTCCCTCCATGCTCAAACTGGGACCCATGTGACCCTTAGCAAGTCACGTGACGATGGGGCGGGTCAACAACGCTCATGACCATAAGGCGTTCAGTGGATGAACATCTTCACAAAGAAGACTTCCTGCTGCCTTCGTTCAGAACACGGATGGATGCCAGACTCCGTTTTGGTAACGATGTGGATAACGTGTGCGGGATACTCAAGGGAGAAACGAATCGTGCTCCTCGTGTTCTGGTGGTGATGGACGGATTGTGGTGACCACGTTCCTGCTTCTGCTGCACCTTCAAACAAAAGGGTTGTTGATAAACTCGATGCCAGGTTCAGACTGCACGGCATCCACCTGACTGATGGAGGCCTCTGTAACGCTGTGTGACTCCCACTCTCCTCCTGGCTCCTCCTTCTTGATGTCGTCACACAGGTGAAGAACAGCGGCATGTAATCTGTCTCTTCAATCAGCTGATGCGAGAAGCGTCCTGCAGTCTGAACCCGGCAGTGGAAAGAGTACTTCAGTGTGACCTTATGGTGGTTGTTTAGCAGGTGAAGGTCTCCGTCTCAGCGCTGCAGTCTAGGCCCAGAGACGAGGTGCTGGGCGATACCCCTCCACTGTGCCTGGTGTCCTCCAGCTCCACTAGGCCCTGCAGATATTTGATGTACCTAATGGCGGCCCGCAGCGTCTCCACCTTGCTTAGGCGCTTGTCAGCACTCTGACCTGGCAGGTGGTCTCTCAGCTTGGCGTAACCCTGGTTGACACACTTCACCCTCTGACGCTCCCGCTCATTTCGTTTCTGGATGAATGCCGGCTCAAATGGACACTCGTAGACGCTGAAGTGTCCGTGGTGGTGAAAGGGGGTCAGATAGGGCAGGATCCCAGGGCCAGGGCCCCTCAGAGGACCTCTGTAGAGGCCAAGGCCGGTAGGGTCCATGCTGGACGGGTAGAGGAGGAAGGGGACGGAGTTGGAGAGAGAGTCTGAGTGCTGCGAGATGCTGTGATCCTCAGAGAGTCCAGCAGGCGGAGACACGCCGAAGCTCAGGTTCGAAGATCGTTGTTCGATGAACGAAGGAGAGAAGGCAGAGCTCATCGTGCAACCTGGCTGAGCAGTACCTGATCCGAACTCCCAGCTGGATCAACAACAGTCTTCAAAGACCACCTCAAAGACAGTCGATCACCAGCACGCAGAGATCTGGGGAGACGCATAAAGACAAATTCAGCTTTAATCCTGAATCTTCCAACCTGAAAAGCCACACAGGTGAGTTATCTTCCTGCTGACTGACACTGCAGTTCCTCTACCATCCAGCAGAGGGTCCAGCAGTGAGTCAATCCCCATAGACTTGCATTTTAAAATGTCCAACGTTATAGCAGAAACAAACATGTTTGCAGCCTGAAACAAAAACCGTTTTGGTCTTGATGGATAATTTCATGCCGTATTAAACTTTTGTTACAGAATAAAAATAAGAGGAAGAGTTCACTATATGTTAATGACACCGTTTTATATCCTGGAGACGACTTTAACGATTCCTCTGGAGTTAATATCACGAGTCAAAGGAAAATAATACAAGTGTATGGGGAAGAATGGTTTTCTAACATACCTGGAATATGGCTTAAAATTTGCATTATTAGGGGTGTGGCCTCTTTGACTCACCTGTGTGGGTCGAACTGTGATTGGTCAAAATTAATAATGAGAAATTTGAACCTGATATTTTGAACAATATATAGGAAGTCTTGGGAAAAAAAGGATGAAAATCACATGTTCTGATTTCTGAGGACTTCTCAGATCTCAGAGGCTGAAAGGAAAAATATTTCTGACGTTCTGGATCATCAGGATTAAATTAGATATGATATGAGGAGGAGTTTGGACATAAAAACACCACGTGTGCAGTTTATCGATCTTTCAGATGTGCTCATTCATAACTTTTAGACTAAATCATGAACCTGGAGATACTTAGATACTCAAATCTGTGTTCTGCTCTGTGGGAAGAACATCTAAATCTAACACAAATCTGTTGTGTGTTGACCTTGTTTTATGATGGACTTCATGGTCACGTTGAACTTGAGCTGATGATCAAAGCCTGAGTATAAGGTATTTGTATGACTGCACATCTGGAGCAACAGCAGCTTTGTTCTTTGTGTAATTTTTGTCCTGAAATGAGGTGTTAAACACATGAGACGATCTGATGGATCAGAATCATTGAACTTCAGGTAAACTCAGGAAGGTTTTTCAGTCTTACTTAAAAAATAATTCTTCTTGCTTTTTGCTTGGTTTGGTTTTTCAAAGCCTGCTTTGGATCTAAAATAATCAAAGTCTGGAGACCACGCCCGACGGAGCCGGTCTAATCCAGAGCTGAACTCCAGCACGGAGACAGCTACTTGTTATGTTTAAAATAGTTTCCAGAGCAAGTTTACCTGTTTAAGATTTTCTTTGTAGTTTGAATTAATGTCACAGTTAAACTGGGCATCTTTAAAAGTTCAGAGCAGGTTTAAACTCTGCATCCAGGGGAACAAAAGCACCAAAACCTTCACGAAGAGTCTGCGTACGTGAACAAAGTGATGAAAAACAGGTTTTCTCCGTATTTTAAATACGTAAATTAACTTCAAGGTTTTTTTTAGTCTACATGTTGTACAAAATATTTTTTACATTCATCTTTAGTTTTAGTTTTTATTCTGACAACAACACGAAGAACCGCTGCGCCCACGTTTAGTCCCAGTCAGTGAACGCAGCACCAGATCAGCTCACACACACACTCACTGGTTTCCAGTAACACTCTGACACCCTTTCTGGGAGGAAATGTGAGAACTTTCCTCTTAAAACTGAGATTTCTTCCAAAAAATAAAAAGTGAAAGACAATTAAAAACAAAACAGTGGAGACTACAGCTGCACACATTACAAACAGCATCATTTAAACTGCACAGTGTGTGTGTGTGTGTGTGTGTGTGTGTGTGTGTGTGTGTGTGTGTGTGTGTGTGTGTGAATGCATGATGTGATTAGTCGTGTCTTCATCTCACCTTCAGGTGCAGCTGCGCTCCTTCCTCCTCGAGCTTCACAGGAACACTGAGTGCACGATGAAAAGCTGATGCTTTACCTGCTTCTGCCTACTGAAGCCCCGCCCCCTACAGGTGTGTACAGGGTCATCAGGTAAGAGAAACTGTAGAAAACCAGCGAGCTGCGTCTAGCTTCACCTTGAGCCGATTAACTCGCAGCTCTGAGGTCGGATTAAGGTGAAACCGAACGTCGCACACTTCCTGTGTGGAAAATGTTGAATTTATCATCTTTCTCTTTTTTGGGGGGGGGATTCACTCAGGTGACGCAGGTTAAATCTGCTCGCCGCCGTCTCTTCTTTCTCTCTGGCTGAGAAACATCAAAGACAGAAATGAGTGTTTGCAGTTTCCTCTTCCTAAATCCTGCACTTCCAGATGAAAGGCGTCAGCGACACACGCCCTTCCTGTCATCACACATCTCATCACACAGCACACGCTGATGACTGTTTACACGCACACACACACACCTGTAACCTGAGCTGCTGTCTGAGAGTTTCCTGAGCCTGTGTTCACCTTCACATGAACGTCTCTGATTGTTCATCACACAGAGACCTGTTACCTGTGAGCCGTCAGACTCACCTGAGACGTCTGTGTTCGTCCGAGTTTGGCCACGACTGGAGAGCAGAAGTTTCTGACTCGATGATCTGACGGTTCCAGATCTGAAGGATCTGCGAGCACAATCAGCTCGATAAGTTCTCTGGTGAAGAAAGCAACTGTCTGAGGAGACACTGAGCGTCCTGTGTGAAAGCAGAGAAGACAACAGTGTCCCACGAATGAAGAAGCCATGAACGTGACCGACAGGTCTGAACCTTAAACTACAGCTGAGGCAGAAATCTCTCAGAATAAAGATCATGAGCTTTACTAAAATACAGTTTTATTTACAAGGCACCAAAAAGACTGACCGGGAGAGTCTGTGCCAGGGTGCTGGAAAGACGAGTTTGTCTTTTAGCCAAACCTCGGATACCGAAGGAACAATGCGGTTTTCGTCGCGGTCGTAGAACACTGGATTAGCTCTTTAACCTCTCGAGGAGTTTGCCCAAGCAATCTACATGTGTTCTGTGGACTTGGAGAAGGCATTCGACCGCATCCCTCTGAGTGTCCTGTGGGAGGCGCTCTGGCAGTATGGGGTGTTTGGCCCATTGCTACGGGCCATTTGATCCTCATACAACCGTTGCAAGAGCTCGGTCTGCAGAGCCGGCAGTTCAATTCAATTCCACCACTTAGCATCAGCTTTCACCAGGGTGGGGAATCTCATCTCTGCTTTTTGCAGATGATGTGGTTCTTTTGGCTTCGTGAGGTGATGCTGGAACGGTTCGCAGCCGAGTGTGAAGCGGTGGGATTGAGAATCAGCACCTCCAAATCTGAGGCCATGGTCCTGAGCTGGAAAAGGGTGGAGTGCCCACTCTGGGTCAGGGACGAGTTCCTGCCCCAATTGGAGGAGTTCAAGTATCTCGGGGATCTTTTTCACGAGTGACGGGAGAAGGGAGCGGGAGATCGACAGACGGACTGGTGCTGCAGCTGCAGTGATGCGGACGCTGCACCGGTCCGTCGTGGTGAAGAGGGAGCTGAGTGTAAAAGCAAAGCTCTCAGGTCCCTACCCTCACCTACGGTCGCAAGCTGTGGGTAGTGACCGAAAGAAGGAGATCGTGGACACAAGCGGTGGCTGGAGATAGGATGAAAACCTGAAGAAAGGAATCGCCTAAATGTTTGGGAAAGTCATTCCAGATCTTTTCTGCTTCATCTGTTCCAGAAACAGTTGGGTGTTTTTTTTCAACATATATTTATTGAGCAGTTCACATGTTTGTATGACAATGGAAATTACAGTATCAGATAGTCGCTCTGTTTTTTACATTAACATCACATAACAAAACATTACATAATATGGTACCATACCCTCCCACACACCCACAGTCCCAGCTGTGCAGCTCGTTTGTCAGAATAAGAAGCCAAAAAACTATAACTGCTGGTTAGAGCTGCAGACATGTAGGGACGGTCTGTCACAAAGAGTATATCGTAGATCCAGACTTAATGTATTTGCCAGCTCATTAAGCCAGAGCTGTAAGGGGGATGCATCTCTCTTCTTCCAGTGAGTGAGAAGTTTCTTTGCAATAATAATACAGTAAGCTATAACACGTCGCTTTGCACGGTCTATTCCCACAGTATCATCAAAGATGCCCAGAATAACTGTTAGTGGATCAGGGCTCAACTGCACATGAAGAACTGGAGCATTTTTTTAACCTTGGGACAAAAAATGAAATGTGGCTTAGGGAGCATTTCTCACACAGAGGAGACACCTCAGGGTGTATTTTATTTAACCTTTCTCTTGAAAAGCTTTAACCTGAATCAAGCAGTGTCTTGCATTATGGATATTCTGCAAATAGTTTCCCATCCAGCAAGGAGATGGGACGATAAGAACCAGCATCCTCAGCATTCCTACTTTCTTATAAAGGACAGTTATAATCTCCTCTGTAAAGGTGGGAGGAGGACTTTATCTACTAGAGCTTCAGGAAATGTTTTATGCAGGTATGGGCACAAAAACCTCACTAAAATTCACTGGCGATGCCATCTGGTCCAGCAGCCTCATTGATTTTACTTGAAGCAGTCGCCTTCTTGATTTCTTCTATTGTTAGTTCTGTTGTTCTGTTGTGAGTTTAAGTGTGCGAGTTCATCCTCCCCTAGGTTTGCAGAAGTGCTGCTATCCAAGAACTTTTTCATAGAGTCACAATCCATATTTTGTGTCGTGTATAAATTTGATAGAATTGGACATATTGATAATGTCTCTGAGGTCCGTTGAAGCCTCACCTGCATCATTGTTCTTGTTTCCCAAGTTGTCTTGTTAGTATTTTATATGGTTTGTCACCAAGCTCAAAGTATTTCTGCTTGGTGTACAAAAAAGCTTCACTGACTTTTGCTGAGAGTAGATCATTATATTCATATTTATTCATATACAAAGTGTAGCAGGCTTAGTTTCCGAGTTTGCATCAAATACAGAGATCTGCGTTTCCAAATATTCATGAAAATCCTTCTCACCCAACAATAGAGGCTGAAGCCACCATGTTTGCTGCGGTCTAGTTGCATTTTAAGGTTAATGTGGCAGGGAAGTGATCCAAGATGACAATATTGTGAGAATTTGTGTCAATGACATATGGCGTTGATTTGGCATCCAAAAGACAGTAGTCAGCTCTACTGTATGAATTATGCCTGGTTGAAAAGAAAGAGCAATCCCTACCAGTGGGGTTTGCAGTTCTCCAAACATCGGACACATTTGAATTTTCAATAACGGTGTTAAGAAATGCACTGGAGTTGTTCCTGAACTGCTTAGTTAAAGAAGGTAGGGGTCCAACACACAGTTAAATTCCCCACCAATGACAAGGTTTGTTTGGGACGTGTCTGGGACAAATGCCGTGAAGAAAGATGGACCGTCCACATTCAGGGCGTATACATTCAGTAGAGTGAGAGGAAAACAGCTCGACCACAATCGCATCTGTTTTTATGGTACCTCTAGTTTCCTCGTCCTAATCAATCTCTCTCTCTCTCACACACACACACACGCACGCACGCACACGCGCACGCACACACGCACACACACACACGCTCACACACACACACACGCACACACACGCACGCACACACACGCACGCACACACACACGCGCACGCACGCACGCACGCACGCACACACACACACGCTCACACACGCACACACACACACGCTCACACACGCACGCCCACGCGCGCGCGCACACATGCACGCGCGCGCGCACAGCTAAGTCACAAATAAAACAGGTGTGTGTCACATCAACAATGAAAAATTAAAGCTGCTGCACATGCAGAGACGTGATGAAGATTTCACCAGACCTCTATCAGCTGCTCTATTATTACGGCGTGCACACACACACACACACACACACACACACACACACACACACACACACACACATCCCCTCTGATGAGCACTCCGGTTGAACTGAAGCCACTAAGCAAACACGAGTCCAGAAAACAGAGGATATTTCAAAAGTCCCTCCCATCTCCTTTTCCTACGGCGAGCTGGGATCCAAACAAGCGTACACTGTCTCCTCGTAGTGTGACCTCAGGTATCCGCTGTGCTGGAACTACAACATGCATAAGGTGAACAGCAAAATGAAACACATTTTGTAGTTGAACAGCTGCTGTGACATACTATAAACGTATCAGCTGAGGTGGCAACGTACAGAGATTCTGTAAGTACACATTCTGATATTTGTTGTAAATGAGCCACGACAGACCAGACGACCTTTTTATGCTTTTCAGCATAATTTTCACTTTTATTTACGGTTCACATGTTCGGCTGCAGCTCTACAGACCGACACATGCACCGCAACAACAACAACAACAATCAGGACCTTTTATGTCGGCGAGGCGTGATCGCAGATGCCGTGCAGGTGCATCTGCCTCCCCTGCACCAGCACCGCAGACCACGCCCGCCACGCTTGTGTTAAAAAACACTGCAGTAAAAACTGATTCAACTGTTTTAGTCAACTAAAAGTGAAAAAGCAAATTTACTCTGAAATGTACTCAAAGTAAGAAAGTAAAAAGTATCTCCTTGAAGAGTCCACCCTCATTTACATGCACGGGTAAAAAGACCTTCTGCTATGTTAATATAACACAAAAGTAATATTAGTGTGGATCTGTTATTTCACACACAAACTAACCTGTTTTCATGCAACATTTGAACAACACAACGTTAGTATACTTGTGCGTTTTGCAGGACGTTTCACAATACAAAAATACAGAATTTATCAAAATCCATCACCAACAGATGCAGTATGTCATTACAAATTATGACACTGCATGTAATCTTTAATCTGCAGTTCATCTTTTCTTACACCTTTCTCCATCTCTGAGTGAAATAAGCAGCTGGACCTTTATCAGTAACACACTGTGACACAAACTGCACATAAGCAGTTTGTGTGTTTGCTGAAGCTTCGCCTCGTCCACCCCAGCTGTGAAACTCAGAAACCAGTCTTGTTATCATCTATCGTCCACCTGGGCCTTACACAGAGTTTCTGTCTGATTTCTCAGACCTTTTATCTGATTTAGTTCTGAGCTCAGATAAAATAATTATTGTGGGTGATTTTAACATCCATGTAGATGCTAAAAATGACAGCCTCAACATGGCATTTAATCTGTTATTAGACTCAATTGGCTTCTCTCAAATCCATGGTGGTGTTATGGCCGGGAGGCCGGACCAGGAGAATGAACTAAATGCAGACACAGATGGAGGCACTGGTTATACATGAGAGGTTTTTTTACAGACTGTGATATATTTAGAATATCAACCATGGACTGTGAACTGGAGCATAAACGGAGAGCTATGAGGCAGTTTTAAAGTACCAGGTATATGTAATTATTTTGCTATTAGAGACCTGAAGTGTTCGTTCCCAACCATGTGGCTCAAGTTTTAGCTCCGTTGTGGTCTCTAATGAACTATTGTAGTATTTCCCTCACTCTCTGGGCTGCTATCCTTTCCCCAGGCTGCGGTTCATCCCAATAGCAGACGAAGCTGCGCGCTATTCAATGTTCCCCACTGCCATGTCCACAGAAAAGTTGGAGTTGATCTTGTGACCCAGGTGGTGAATTTCTTATCTTAATCGGTCATTCTCCTTTTTCGGATCTGTTTATAATTCATTACTGGCCTCGTTATATCTGTTGACTTACTGGTTCCTCCAGTGCTCTGTTGCTCTGTACTTTGTCATTGTCACGGTCCGGTGTGTGGGAATGGAAAGAGAGGACTAAAACAAAGGATGAATGGGGCGGAGTCTGAAACAAGTGTTCAGGAGGGCAGCCACGTGGTCAGCAGCATCACTACAGCTTATCTGGGAGGCCAGCAGCAGTGCCAGCGACGATCCACTGTAGACCAGTTGAGGTTGCCGGTGGTGCAGCTTGGCGCAGACCTCTGGCTTAGACAGAGCAGGACCAGCAGGTGCAGAAACCTACGCTGGGCTGTGCATGGATCACAGCAGGCTCAGGTGGCTCTAGCTGGGGGTGCGCGTAGCTTGCAGCAAGCACTGGATGCTGCAGATGGAGCTCAGGTTGAGGACTGGGTCTTCCGTCCCTTGAAACCATTACAGGTGGAGGAACTGGCCGAACCTGAAGGTACAGGTGCAGGGACGTGTTGGGTCCTGGCCGCTCTCAACCTAGGAGCAGGGACAGGCGAAGGAGCTAGCTGGACACCAGCTATCGCCACCCGAGGAACAGGTATGGGTGCAGGAGTGGACCAGGTCTCAGCTGCCCTGGGAGCAGGCACAGGAGCAGGTGACAGCTGGATACTAGCTGCCCCAATGACAGAGCTAGACTGAAAACACACACGAGAAGTCGATGATGACGAGCCAAGGAACTGTGGGAAACTGAGGGTTTAATAGACTGGATAATGATGATGAATGGAAACAGGTGGGAACACAGCTGAACTAGATCTGACTAATGACACAGGAAGTAGAACTAAACACAACACATACAGACAGATGACTAACACAATAAAACAGGAAACATACATGGGAACTAAACAGTGACAAAGTCCAACTGAAAAGCTTTGAAGCCAGATAACACACACCAATGAGTTAAACTGCAGGAATGTCTTAAAGACATAAAGACCTGGATGGCCACTAACTTTCTGCTTCTTAATTCAGATCAAACTGAGGTTATTGTACTCGGCCCTGAAAAGCTTAGAAATATGGTATCTAGTAACCTTATACCATCTATTTTTGATCCTAGTAATAATAATAAGTTGACTACTAGTAAAAAAGAAATAAATGATATTTTTACTAAATATTATCAGGAGCTGTACACTTCTAATGGACTGGTGGAGGAACAGAGGCGGTCAGATTTCTTCTCTTCTATTAAAATTCCCAGCCTGTCGGAAGATCAAAGAAGTATATTAGAAGGTAAGATTACATTAATTGAAGTTAAGCAGGCAATCGGCAGCCTTAGAGTGGGTAAATCTCCAGGTAATGATGGATTTCCATCAGATTTTTATAAGGTGTTTGTGGACGAACTAGCTCCAAGACTACTGTCGGTATATCAAGATGCGTTTCAAAGAGGGAGACTACCGTTTAGTATGCGATCGGCAGTGATCACGTTATTACATAAAAAAGGGAAAGACCCACAGCATTGTGGGAATTATCGCCCAATTTCATTAATTAATGTGGATGAAAAAATTATTTCTAAGATATTAGCTTTTAGGCTTGAAAAAGTTCTTCCGTATTTGGTGCATAGGGATCAGGTCGGTTTTGTGAAAAATAGAAGCTCTGCGGATAATCTACGTAGGTTATTGCATATACTCTGGAAGAGCAGGACTAAGCTAGACCCTGTCGTTGCCTTCTCTTTGGACGCAGAGAAAGCTTTTGATAAAGTTGAGTATCCTTTTCTGTTTCATACCTTGAAGAGATTTGGTTTCGGTCCCTTTTTTAGGCAGTGGATTCAGGTGGTATACACAGATCCAATGGCTACAGTTATTACCAATGGGATAATGTCACCCTCATTTTCGTTAAGTCGGGGTACTAGACAAGGTTCACCCTTATCACCTCTCATTTTTGCTCTGTTTTTGGAGCCTTTAGCCATAGCTTTACGTGAATGTAAGAAAATTAGAGGGGTGGATTTGGGTCAAGAAGAACATAAAACTTTTTTGTATGCAGATGATATTTTATTGATTTCAACTAACCCAGAACAGGCCGTTCCTGCAATTTCCTCAATTATTGATTCTTTCTCTGTAATCTCTGGATACACTATAAATTGGTCTAAGTCTGAAGCTATGCCTATTTCTAAATTGTGTCCGCCTGTTATGAGGAGTTCATGGCATTTCAAGTGGAAGCCCGAGGGTCTGACTTATTTGGGGATTAAATTGACCCCTGGTTTAGACAACATAATGAAAGTAAATATTTCCCCAGTGATTCAAAACATCCGTTCGCTGTTGCAGAATTGGGTTAAAATAAATCTATCCCTTTTGGGTAGAATTAATTTGGTGAAGATGATTATTGCCCCTAAACTTCAGTACTTTCTTCACATGTTACCGATAGCAGTCCCACATAATTTGCTAAAGCTTTATAATACATGTGTAGAGGGTTTTGTGTGGGCAGGAAAAAAGCCATTGTTCAATCGGTCTAAATTATATGCTGCTAAAGAGAGTGGTGGGTTGGCATTGTCTAAGATGGTCTGGTATCATTATGCTTTCTCCCTCTCTCAGTTAGTTAAGATACATAATTCCTCTACTGATAAGCCATCATGGGTTGGGATTGAGGAAAGTCTTGTGGCCCCTTCGTCTTTAGAGGCCTTCCTTACTCAGAAGGGAAGGCCAGTACCGTTTAAAGATCCAGTACTGTCTTTCATGCAAGAGACCTGGCTTAGAGCTCACCAATATACCAACAGCAGCCCTTATCTCACCGCTAGAGCCTCTATTTGGTATAATAAGAAAGTATTAATAGGTAAGAAACCGGTCTGGTGGGAGGCCTGGGCTAGGACAGGTATTAATCAGATGGGGGACCTATTTGGGCAGACTGGCATGAAATCGTTTGCAGAAATCAGACGAGAATTCAATTTGGATCCAAGGGAAATTTGGAGGTTTTTTCAAATAAGACATTGTATTAAAGCCATTTTGAAAAATAATCTAGACCCTCCATCTAGTGTTCAGAAGATGTTTGCAACCCCTGACAATAACAGAATCAGGGCATCTAAATTTTATGGGAGCTTCAGAGAGGCACACGCTCCCAGTTTGGGGGGACTGAGGCGGTGTTGGGAGAAAGATCTGGGTATCCAGATCTCAGAGGACAGTTGGAAGATGCTGATCTCATCATGGCATGTTTGCTCATCTGAAACACAGTCTCAACTTATCCAGTACAAGTTGCTTCACAGAAACTATTGGACACCCAGTAAATTAGTCAGGTTGAAGCTCGCAGATAAGGACATTTGTTGGAAATGTCAGCAGGAAGTCGGGACTCTAGTTCATATGTTGTATACATGTCGAAAAAATGATTATTTGTGGGATGGGATCATCAACTTGGTGAATGATATTTTTAAACTTAATCTTTCTAAATCTCCAGCTATATGCGTCCTGGGCCTACTACCTGACGATAACATTCTCTCAAAAAAACAGAGATTGTGGATGCGTCTGGCTTTTATAACTGGTTGCAGGGTAATTCTTAGGCATTGGAAGTCATCCAGCCCCTGTTCTTTCAAGGAATGGACCGAACAAATGTCTAGGATGGCATCATATGAACGGGTTATGTATAGAATGAAGGGAAGAGAAGATATTTTTGAGCAGGTCTGGGGTCCCTTTTTGCGGTACATTGACAATGTCTCTTAGACATTATGATAAATGGTCTCTTAGAGGGATATTTCATGTGTCATTGGTATTTTGGTTGTTGTCTTTTTTTTTTTTTTTTTTTTTTTTTTGCACCAGGGGGTTTTACCCTTATTCGTTTTTGTTTTTGCTGATGTTTTCCAGGAGGCGGTGTATTATTTTGTTTCTCCTGGGTTTTATTTATTTTATTTATTTATTTATTTATGTAATTTCTTTTTTTTTTTTTTTTTTTTTTTTTTTTTTTTTTGTTTGTTAGTGTGTTGTTTGTTTGCTTGTCTTAGTTTGTTTGTTTGTTTAGAAATGGACAGAGAACTGACAGTATGATTATTGCAGTTGTATATTTATTTATTAATGTTTCTGTCCATCCAAAAATATTAATAAAAAAAAAAAAAAAAAAAAAAAAAAAAAGAAATATGGTATCTAACCAGATTCTTCCTCTGGATGGCATTACCTTGGCCTCCAGTAACACTGTGAGGAACCTTGGAGTCATTTTTGACCAGGACATGTCCTTCAATGCACATATTGAAGGACATGAAAAGGACATATTGAAGGACAAGGAAATTTCAATGCAGATAAGTATATTAATGACGTAAAAGAAATTCACTGGACTGACATCTGCCTCGAGAATGACCCTGATAGGGCATTATCTATGTTTATTGAAAACTTTTGCTACCTGGCTGATAAACATGCCCCCTTAAAAAGATTTACTGTTAAAAAGAACTATGCACCTTGGTTAGATAACGAACTTAAGGTTGCAATGTCAGAGAGGGATATAGCAAAAGCACATAAGTCTATCAGTCCACAAGAGTGGGCAAGATATCGCGAGTTAAGAAATCAAGTAACTAAATTTAATAGGCGTAAAAAGAAAGAATATTATCAACTTAAGCTCAAAGAGGCCAATAAGGACAGCAAAAAGGTGTGGAAAGTTTTAAATAATATAATGGGTCGAGATCTTGCTCCGGTGATGCCTCACATCCACACGGGTGGTACGTTTATAAGTAAAGCCAAGGATATTGCCAATTATTTTGTGAATTATTACAGCAATAAAATAACAAATTTAAAATCTAATATGAACAAAGGCGATCCCACCTTATCATGTCGTCTTATACAGGATGTTATCATGAATAATAAACTATGCCAATTTAAGTTTGAGGCAGTGAACGTGCAGATGGTAGAGCGCTTATTGACATCACTTCCTGACGATACATCCTCCGGTTCTGATAACATAGACAGTAAACTGCTCAAAGTTGCAGCCAAGTTTGTGTCCCTTCCTATATGTCACATATTTAATAAATCTCTGGCATGCAGTTTATTTCCATCGCAGTGGAAAGAATCGAAAATAATTCCGATTCCTAAAAACAAGAATGACATTTTTAATGGTGTCAACAGCAGACCTATCAGTCTGCTACCCATTTTAAGTAAAATTATGGAGAGGATTGTCTACGAACAAATTCAACATTATCTAATAGAAAATCAGTTACTCGCTCAGTTTCAACATGCCTACAAACCTGGTTATTCCACCAGTTCAGCTCTCATTCACATGACAGATAACTGGTACAAATACCTAGATAAAGGGAATTTGGCCGGGGTGGTATTTCTGGATTTTAGTGCTGCATTTGATTTAATAAATCATGATCTACTGATAGATAAACTAAAATGTTATGGATTTTCACCAGCTGCTTTGTGCTGGATGGAAAGTTATCTGTCTGGAAGAAGGCAAAAGGTTTATTATAATGGTTATTTCTCGGAGGGCCGCGAAATGAACTGTGGTCTACCCCAAGGCAGCTGCCTCGGTCCACTTCTCTACTCAGTTTTTACAAATGATTTGCCGTATGTCCTGGATAAATCTCATCTTGTAATGTACGCTGATGACTCCACCATGTTTTATTCAGCCAGTAGCCACTCTGAATTGACAAGCGTATTACAACTAGATTTGCTGAACGTGTTTGATTGGATAAGTAAAAACAACATGATTATAAATGTGACTAAATCCAAATCCATGTTAATAGGAAGTAGAGCACGTTTAATCAACAGTCCACGACTAAACCTTTCCATAGCTGGATCGGCACCCAGATTAAATTACTTGGTGTTACCATAAACCACCACCTTTCATGGTCTCAGCACATCAATTCTGTTATTATGAAAATGGGACAGGGCATAGCTATAGCTAGGAAATGCTCCTTTTATATTACTTCTTCAGTTATGAAAGATGTCATTAACGCATTAGTATTATCTCATCTAGAGTACTGCTCAATCATCTGGTCTGCAGCTAATAAGACAGATCTGAATAGACTTCAGTTAGTCCAAAATAGGGCGGCCAGATTAGTGTTAAGGTGTTCATACTATACAAGTATTGACAAAATGCATGATAAACTTTCTTGGCTTTCTGTACAAGCTAAATTATACTATGGCTTACTTGTATTTTTAAAGAAAACAATACTGTTAAACACACCACACTTTTTTTGTGCTCAGTTGCAGTATCCAGATGAAATTCATAATCATGCCACACGATTCTCAACCAACCACAATTTAGTAATTCCTCGTGTTAAAAGTAACTTTTTGAAAAACTCTGTTATATTCAGAGCATCGTTTCAGTGGAATAAGTTGCCTGAGGCAATAAGAGAATTGGCTTCAATTCATAATTTTAAAAATTACTTAAAAGCCTATTTAGGCAGTTTTTAATGTATTTGTAAAAATTGTAGAGGGTAATATCACTTGTAATGGAAATTGTGTATTTTGTTTGAGTGTTTTGTTTTGTTTTTCTGCTTTTATATAATTTTTAATATTCACATGTTTACATTTCAGTATTGTAAAACTTTACTGTAGATCTAATTGTTGTAACATTTTATTTGGAGATATTTGATGGCTTGGGCCCCAGGAATACTAGCAACCACTGTTGTGGAAGCTAATGGGGTTCCTTATAAATAAACAAATAAACAAATATTAAACAAATATGTCAGACTGCTTTCTTCCATTTGAGCAACATCTCTAAAGTTAGAAATATCCTGTCTCAGAGTGACGCTGAAAAACTAGTTCATGCATTTATTACTTCCAGGCTGGACGACTGTAATTCATTATTATCAGGAAGTCCTAAAAACTCCCTGAAAAGCCTTCAGCTGATCCAAAATGCTGCAGCAAGAGTCCTGACAGGGACTAGAAAGAGAGAGCAGATTTCTTTTTTTTTTCCCTTCCCTTCATTGGCTTCCAACCAATCACAGCAGATGGCCCCGCCCCTCCCTGAGCCTGGTTCTGCCAGAGGTTTCTTCCTGTTAAAAGGGAGTTCTTCCTTACCACCTTTGCCAAAGTACTCATAGGGAGTCATATGATTGAATAATACATACTTTCTGTATGTATTATTTTAGGGTCTACCTTACAATATAAAGCTTCTTGAGGCGACTGGTGTTGTGATTTGGCGCTGTATAAATAAAATTCAATTGAGTTGAATCGAACTGGAAAGTGATCTTGAGAAAGTCTGTTCACTTCAACAACAAAGCCAGAAACCCCAAACAGAGTTTTGATTCATTTTAAAGCCTGACGCTGAGCCTTGTTCACTCCAGCTATTGTCCACCTGGGCCTCACAGGTTCTTTACCTAATAACCTTTTAACTTGATCGTTTTTAAATTACCTCCACCAAGGTGGTTTTGTTTTTGGTGGTGTTTGCATGTCATTCTCTCTACACACAATAGCCAGAAAAGTTTAAAATAAACAGTGATAAAACTGTAGGGCTGTTTTCAAGGTTTCAGTTAAACTCCAAATACAGGACTCGGGAAGTAACTTAAAAGCAGCTTTATTGCTGAAACTCAAGTAATTACAACAGGAAAACATGTAAAATTAGGAATAACAGAAAAACGTAATGGCATGAGCAATACACCAAGGAGACACACAGCTCTCTATTTACAACTGTTCTTTGTAGGTGTGTAAACCTTCCTGTAGGCTCCCAAAAATATCATTCTGTTCATCTGGACCTGACATTTTCAGTGGGAGAAGCATTTCATCATCATCATCATCATCATCATCATCAAGTGACTTCTTCAGTCTCAGCTGACTGCAGGTTTCCAACCTTATAAACAGGACATTTGCATGATAACTGAAACCATGGGCCGTGAGGTCAGTTTTCATGATCATTAACATGCAAATGTGCATGTTAATGATCATGAAATATGCAAACTTTGCAAATATGCAAAATCTGTAGGGATGGGTATCGTTTAGGTTTTATCTGATACTGGTACCAAACCGGTACTTTTGAAACTGTGCCGGTGCTTAAAGAATGGAGAACACAAAATTGGTCCAAAAACCTCTCATGTTCAGCTGTTTTTTTGTAAAAAGATAACAATGTTAGCCTTTTCTGCAGCTATGGGGCATATATGGTATCACTCTTGGCTGGAAGCAGTGCATAAACAATGGAAAAAACACCAACTTTGTCCAAAAACCTCTCATGTTCAGCTGTTTTTTTGTAAAAAGATAACAATGTTAGCCTTTTCTGCAGCTATGGGGCATATATGGTATCACTCTTGGCTGGAAGCAGTGCATAAACAATGGAAAAAACACCAACTTTGTCCAAAAACCTCTCATGTTCAGCTGTTTTCCACTTTTTCTTTGGTCATTTTAGCCTTTTTGGCCAGGGTGAAGGGAGTATCTGCCATCAAACAAGAAGACAGCCGCATGTAGCTATGATGATGTTTGCTAGTTCACCTTACATGCATTAATGTAATAACGTGGTTAGCCTACTCAACGTAAATTACACACGAACAACATGAAGCTACTCACGCAGAGAAGAACGGCTGCTGCTGCATCATCATCCTCATCATTTCTGCTACACTGGCAGGGCTAGGGGCCAGGACTCTCCTCTTCGGGTTCTTGGGGGATGTTGCTAACTCCGGGTCCGATAACAGGCACCACACCCGCAGTAGATGCGCTCGGTGTGAGGTCTCGCAGCAAGCTATCAAATACGGCGCATTTCTGGGCTTTTAAAAAAAACGCTATGCGTCGCCAGGTGTTTCATCAGATTCGAGGTGTTACCTCCTTTGACAGTATCACAGTATCAGCTTAAAGCACTTGTTGCTGCTGAGTTTGCATCTTTTGCTGTGAAGTACAGCCAGACTTTGACCGTTTCGCCTTGGACATTTAATCTGTAGCTCTGCTCTAAAAGAACGTACGTACCTGGCCCCGCCTACTATCCTCGGAAACGTAAAACGATTGGCTAGAATCTAAAGTGTATCACAGCTCAGGAAAATAAAGCACCGAAATAAAGCACCGAAATGAGCGCTGCTTTTCGGTCTGGTTACTAATGTTTATGTCAGAACCGGCACCGGTACCCATCCCTAAAAATCAGTTTATCAAATAAAATCAGCTGTTGATCAGCTCAGTGTGACTGACAGATGATCAGAGGTGCAGAGCAGCCAGTAAAAGAGTAGATAAGCGCTGCAGCATCTACATCACAAAAGGAGACCAGACCCTCCTCACAAACACCCCCACCTTCTCAGGACCGGGCTGAAGAGAGAGAGGGACTGGAGGGCTAGCATTGGCTTCATACTTAATTCCATTTCTCAGCCACACAGTCCAGAAACCGTGTCGAGGACTCACTGTGAGTTGACCCTTCCTGTTGATCGACTCTGTGGCCACTCCTAGGTCCCAGTCAGTCTTTCCTTTAACCTGAACCTCAAAGTAAAATCTGCCTGAAGAGAAACTCTGCTCTCCTTAAACATTAAACACTGAGAAAATCTCTCTGGGTTGTCTGGAAGATTTTTCTTCACATTACTGTGATACACTTGTTTTCCATCATCAGACAGGATGAGTTTAGGATGAGCTGTATCAGGATCCAGAGTCACATCCACCTCATGCTGCTGGACCCTCTTCAGCTCTGCAGCCTCAACCAGCTTCTTCTTCATGAGTTTCCTGAGTGTCTCCTCCAGCTGAGCCACAGCTCTCCCCACAGTCCCCTCATATGATGGTGGACGGACTCTGACCTCTGTCCAGTCCTTGGTGGGTGGAGCAGCTTTCAGGGACGAAAAGCTTTGGAGGAGGTGGAGGTGGTCTTCAGAGTGTGAGAGCTGCTCCACCTCAGAGCTTCTCTTCATCAGCTCAGAGATTTCCTGTTCCAGATCTTTGATGAGACCTTCAGCCTGTTTCTCTGTAGTTTCCTGTTTGTCTTCGATCTCCTTCATGAGCTCCTTCAGGCGTCTCTCAGACTCCTTCAGAGCCGTGAGGACCTGAACACCTTCTGCTTTCTGTCTGTCTGCAGCATCTTTACTCATCTTCACTGACTATTTGATCTCCATAATCTTCAGTCATCTCTTCTGGATCATCTGCTGAATCTCAGCCTCTGTCTTCTCCAGCTCTGCCTTCTTTCCTTCATATTCTTCTCTCAGAGGAACAAACTCGTGGTTCTTGTGGTCTAAAACAGAGCAGAGCACACAGACACGTGTCTGGTCGGTCTAACCCTAACCCAGGTCAGACACACCAGGCAGGACTTCGGCGCCTTCAGTCTGGGTCCAGTGCAGACGTCACAGGGTCTTCTCCTGGTTTGGCAGCTTGTTGCTCTGAGCTGCTGCTGCTGGCTTTCTGCTGAGCTTCACGTCTGAACTGAGCAACCATCTCAGAGATTAATGTGTTGACCCTTAACCGAGGTCTAGTGCAGAAAGTCTCTTTACTCATGGGACACTGACACCTCTGACTCATGTCCCAGTGCTGAGTGATGCAGTTTTTGCAGACGTTGTGTCCACATGGTGTAGAGACTGGATCAGTGAACACATCCAGACAGATGGAGCACAGAAACTGATCGCAGATAGCTGACAGCAGGCGTGTCTGCACTCTGAGGGAGAAAAAAATAAATTTTTTATTACATTAAAAAAAAAAAGTTTTACATTACATTTAGATTACATTTTTAAAAAGACAGAAAAAGGTGTCAGTTTTGAACTCTTTACATGTGTTTCTCAGTAGTAGATATTACTACACTTTCTGGGTAGTGTAATAGAAAATTTCCATTATTCTCATTTGAAGTATTTAAGTGCTTATGCATATGCTTGGTTGTGACACTGTAATAGACTGTTCAGTGAACGTTTCTAAAAGTAGATGAACTTATTTCAGGCTCAGCAGTTGGAGAAGACGACTCCCTTTGCAGGTGCTGATAATGCCAAGGGCACAAAACAGCATACCCGCTGTTCTGTTAGGTTTCCTAGCGAGGCGCGTGATGTGTGGTGATCAGTTTGTAAATTCCTCCCTCTTCCTTGGAATGCATAAAGGACTGGGAGCACCACTCCTGTTTCAGAGCTCGCATGACTGAACTGTGATGTTTGATGCCTGGGAGCTTGAGGGTCCTGCGCAGTATCTTAGCTGTTCCCAGGACTGCGCTCTTCTGGACAGAGATGTTGTTCCCGGGATCTGCTGGAGCCACTCGCCTAGCTTGGGAGTCACCGCACCTAGTGCTCCGATTACCACGGGGACCACCGTTACCTTCACCCTCCACATCCTCTCGAGCTCTTCTCTGAGCCCTTGGTATTTCTCCAGCTTCTCGTGTTCCTTCTTCCTGATATTGCTGTCATTCGGAACCGCTACATCGATCACTACGGCCGTCTTCTTCTGTTTGTCTACCACCACTATGTCCGGTTGGTTAGCCACCACCATTTTGTCCGTCTGTATCTGGAAGTCCCACAGGATCTTAGCTCGGTCATTCTCCACCACCCTTGGGGGCATCTCCCATTTTGACCTCGGGACTTCCAGGTTATACTCGGCACAGATGTTCCTGTACACTATGCCGGCCACTTGGTTATGGTCTATTTGGTAAAGTAAATTGAAGTAAATCTGTTGGGCATCTTTCTTCGCCTTTAGACAATAATTCTGATGCAAAAGAGCCGAACGGGACAGGCAAAAAAACAAACAAAAAACAAAAACCAAAGATAGCGGAGGGCGTTACACAGCAGCTGTTTTGTTTGACAGCCCTATTAAAGATTAACATCAGTCTGCACAGGATGATCTGATATCCTCGTGTTGGTGTTGTTCCCACATCATCATGCAAATGTTGTTCCAGGATCAACATTGCAACTGACCAATCACATTGTTGTGACGTTATTCTTTTGCACGCCAAGCCATTCGTGCATTTATGAAATTCCAATGTTGCAAGGACAATATCAGTTCTGCTTACTGTTTATTAAAGGGTCAGGGTCCGTTGATTGGCGGACAGAGGCGGTTTTTCCCGAAGTCGCAAAAGTATGACGTCACAACATTCTGATTGGTCACTTGCAATGTTGATCCTGGAACAACATTTAGTATGATGATGTGGGAACAACACCAGCACGAGGATATCAGCTCGTGCGTCTGCACGCGCTCCAGAGAGCTTTTCTTCACATTCTTTAATTCTCACTCGCTTTTGCAACTTTGTACTTTTGTGTTACTCGCAGCAACGACTCCACTTCATTGTTAGTCCATTTGAAAAACTCGCTGCTTTTCCTGCGACGTTTCAAAGAGCAGGAAAGTAAATAAGCGGCAGACAGAAATGAGGCAGGCGCATGCGCAGCACTGGAACGTCAGCGTTTGCAGCTGTTTCAGTGTGGACGCACAACTCTGTGAAAATGACTGAAAACGCTTGTGTGGACGCGGAGCCGTGGACGTAGCTATGGCTAAGCTCTCCTGCCTGTGCTCTGGGTTTCTGCACTTGGGTTCGGTTCTGGTACTGAATACTAGAACTAGCACTGTTAACAGAAGAGTTATTAAGGGCAAACCTTTCCTGGGTGTCTTAGCTAGTGATCAGCTCCAGATAAACACCATGGAGGAACCATACGAGAACATGTCATATTACTTTATGCTGTATGTCTAAAATGTGAGGATATTATCCAGTAATATTACAATCATGTAAAATATAATTGTAGTATTGGCGTTACAACAGACGGACGACGTGTCCAGGATGTGCCCTGGCTCTCACCCAGCATCTTCTGGGACCCTGAATCTAAACAGCATTGAAGAAAACTGATGATGAAGATTGCACCACCCTTTATTTAACTCAAACTTAACTTCCTGTTTTTAAGTTCACGATAAAAATCAAAAGTCTGAGAAACACTGATCCTTAAAGAAGAACAGCTCTGCTAACAAAACTCTGGCCATTAAGCGACAAATACATCACAAATCTTCGTACTGCATCACAATAAAGGCCTCGAGTTCTATTGTTGTTATTGTGAAAGACTGGATAATCATCAGTGTTCAAATTCTGAGCACTAAATCACTGTGACTTTTACCTTCCACAATAATGATTCAACACAATAAAACACAGCTCAGCTTTTATTTTGAAGCTGGGTTTTGGAGAGCTGGATGTAAATGTGTCTCCAAAGCTCTCAGCTTAGCTTCTGTAGTTTAAATGTGGCTGTAAATAAAATGCAAACATCAGCCATGACGGAAACGCCACTGTGAGCTATACGATGGTTCTCTGTGTGAAAGGACTGACAGTCTCTGATTCACGGGTCTGTCTTTGAGTCTGTTGCTGCTCCGTAACGCTCTCTGTGACAAAGCTTCCTCTCTTTGTGCTCTTCCATGTCTTTATATATGTTGGTGCCACAGTGGAGAATGTTCTTCTAACATGCACGATGTTTGCAGCGTTTTCATTTACAGCTGTAAAGTAACACAACACTCACTGCAGCCTGAACGTCACATGACCACCGGGCAAGTAAGCAGAGTAGGGAGGAAGGGCGTGCATGAGAGGTGTCTGCACAGACATGTCTACTTTCTGATGAACGGGGCCATGCACTACACCAGCAGGAGACAAACCGGTCATGCTGGTATCGATCCAGTACCAGTGGATTCAATATTTGGATTGATCAGGTCACTCCTGATCAGTGCCGCAGTGAGACAGTTTCAAACAGCAGATGTTTCTACAGCGGATCTGTGGCTAAATGAGCCCATTTGTATTGAACCAATGTGACTGTGACGAGTCAGCATGAAGTCATCTGAGTCATCAGAAACAGGAAGTGTGATGCACTCAGCACTGCTGCTGAGAGAAACCTGATGGACTCTGGTGAATCCTCTCTTAGACCCTAACAGGACTCGACTGCAGCTCTGCTGCTGCGCTCTCACTTTCACTTTCTTTAGTAACATGACCTCTGACTTCACATTTTTCAGGCGTTGCTCCGCCTCTACCTGCAGCTGTTTGTCTGGTTTTGCTGCCTCTTCCTTTGCAGCAATCAGCTGGTTTATACACACAGTAATGACGGCCTCAGGTGAGAAACTCACCTGGATTTCCAGCAGACTGAAAGTTTCTGGTGGCCACTGATGGAGGTCACAGGTCTGAGCTGAAATGATGCTTTAAATCAGCGGTCCCCAACCCCCGGGCCTCGGACCAGTACCGGTCCGTGAGTCGTTTGGTACCGGGCCGCGAGAGTTGAGGCTCAGGTGTGAAATGTGTGGTTTTCAGGGTTTTTATCGGTTTCCAGCGTTATTTTGTTATCGTTTTTATCGTTAACTCGGTTTTCCTGGGTCTTTTCACGTGTGTTATGAATACATTTTGCTTTTTTTCGGTACCAGTACTGGTTTTATTTTGTTGTATTTATCCGCGACACCTTAAAGGCCGGTCTGTGAAAATATTGTCGGGCATAAACCGGTCCGTAGCGCAAAAAGGTTGGAGACTGCTGCTTTAAATAAAATATGTTAGAAATGAATTCTTTAAAGCTCTGAGTTTTTGTACTTCCAGCCTGTTCGACCTCTTTAGTTTGCTGTAAACCACAGACTTCACTACGTTTGTGGGAAACCATCACAGCACTGAATGGTTGCCAACTGTTTGACCATCAAATAAGGCCACCTCTGGCATGCCGAAGCACAACGCACAGCCAGCTGGACATAGTTTAAACATGTGCTGTATGTTCATTTCTTTTAACAAAAATGCAGTAAAATTTTGGTATTAATTTCAATCAATACCTCATCTAAAACAAAGACCAGGACAAAATCACAGTAAAATTAGATTTTGGGGCCATCTGTTGGTCAGAAAGTGGCATTGCAACATACGGGACATTTTGCTCGGTATGATGGATGTCGCGGCTCGAACAGGACAGAAACGTAACGTAAAATAATGAAATTGACCTCCTACATGTGTAAAAATATGTACTTAATATGATCAGTAATGTTATTGTTCGATTAATCGGGCTTACAATAGTAGAAAACTACTATTACTTGGGTTAATTATGTAATTGTATATAACGGTTCTTGTACATTTAAGCCATAATATATTTAATTAAATTGATATAAAACACGTCCAAGTGTGTAACTGATTACTTGGTTTATAATAAACTCCCATCTGCTGTTCATCTTTGACTACATTAAATGTAATGTTGATTTATGTCTTTCAAAACATCCATAAAATGTTGTTGTAATTATTCTGTTAATTGCAGATCTTGTCAAGTACAAAGAGACTGATAAGAAACGAGTCCACAAACAAATCACGTGTTCTTGGATGCAAACACTGAGAAGTCCACGTACTTTGTAAAGTGCTGTAAAAGAGGAGCACAACATTTTTATTTGGCATATTTGTCCTTGAAAACATTTTTAGACATTAAAAAAATCTAATGTTGCTATAAGACCACCTCAAGATTTCATGTCAGTTTTTACTTGAAATGATAAATAAATATTTGGCCTCACTGTAAATCTCACTGTGCAGCTGTCCTTCTCACTTGCAGACCCCTTCGTGTGATCGTGTGCGTGGCTTTGTCACGTCGGTGCTACTGGTTGCTGCGCAGCGCCATCTACCATCCCATCATGATCTCTGTCCTGGAAGTGCTCGTATAATAGCAGAAGTCTCCGATGCAGCATTGCAGTATTTCTGGCTGCAAGCAGCCTCCTATCAGGTAATTCTCACCGTCAGCAAAGCCAATCCAGTGCCATGCAGTTACAAGAGCTTGTTTCAGATTTACATCTACAAGCCTTTACCTTCCCTCTGTGAGCGCAACAGCAACAGACCTTAAATACTGATCTGCATGCGTAGCTTTACATCAGCTTTTAGGCGTTCCCATCACTGATGGAAACCTGACGTCTAACCTGCCACTTTTCATATCCTCCCTGATGAACTTGATGTGTTGCAGGTATATAGATGTGTGTGCATACTGTTGAAGTGAGACTGAGCAAACACAAGGAGCATAACAGACCAAATGTTTCCATTATTTATTGTTGAAAAGTAACCATCAGAGTTTCTAAGGCAGGCACGTTCTGAAAACACAGCTGTGAGTCAAAGAAACAGACGCGAGTCGAGTCCAGACCGGCAGGGACGGACATCTGTGCTGCAGCCCGATGACGAGTCAGTGTGGGCTCTGCTGCAGGTGACGCTCACTGGCTGTGTCCCATTTAGGGTCTGCACGCTAGAAGTACGCGCACTACGTACGGTGCGCACTACGTACGGTGCGCACTACAAGTACGAGAAGTGTGGAAGCGAGAGGCTTGTGAAATGGGACGGTATACGCTTCGTCGCGCTGTTCAGGTTGCCTAGCAACCATGATACTAACCGCGAGACACCTTACACACAGCTTTGCGTACTTCAAGCGTGCAGTCTCTTAATTGGGACACAGCCACTGTCTGCGCTCTCAAACAGGAAGTTATTTCTACGTCACACAGGAAATGAGGTCACACAGAAATGGAAAAAACTCTAAAACAGGAAACGGACGCAGATCTCTGAGACTTCGACTAGAGTTTTAAATCACGAACTCTAAACCAATGATAACTCTTAACAGGACAGATACCGACTGATTAATGAACCGATCATCTCAGCTGAGGCCTGAGCCGCACACCTGAACCTGCCGTGCTCACAGGACCTCACTGATGACTCTACCATGATTGATTAGAAAAGCAGCCGTGTTAGGATGAAGACACGTTCAGTGCAGCGAGACGAGGAGGTGATCGGGCCGCGCGTGGTCTCAGCGGACGGACGGACTCCTCCTCAGCCCATGTAGGGGTACTTCCACTCTGTGAGGGGGACGTGCGTCCGCTTCACGGTCTGCGGAGACGTCCACCTGAGGACGTAGTGAGGACCTCCAGGTTTGTCGTTTGTACCTGCCACACAAAGCAAACAGCACTAAACTTATGGTCACACGTCGTCTGGTCCTCGCTTACGTTTTGCTCGGAGTCGTTGTTTGGCGTTCCCGACAGGTAAAGTGCCCTCTGGTGGACAAACTACGTAACACGTGTAACAGGCGTTGACAAATATTTCAGACATATCTGCGATATTCTGATCAGACATAAGAAACCGTCGGCAAAACAGGAAGTACTCGAGTAAATGTACTCTGTTACGCTCCAGCTGAGGTCAGAGCAGCGGCGACGCTAACCTGAAGCTCTGGCGCCCCCGAACGGCTGCTGAGCCACGATGGAGCCGGTGGATTTGTCGTTGATGTAGTAGTTTCCCGCGGCGTTCCTCAGCACGCTGGAGGCTTCGTCGATCACCTTCCTGTGACGGAAACAACCAGAACACACAGAGTTCAAACTTCCTCTGAATCCATTGCTGTTAGAGCTCCGCCTCTTTCTCACTGTAACCCACTGACAGTCAAACAGGAAGTGGCTGAGGGCGAGCCTTACTCGTCCTTGGCGAACACGGCTCCGGTCAGCGCGTACGGCGACGTGGCGTCGATCAGCCGCAGAACCTCTCTGTAGTCCTTCTCAGGATAAACGTAAACGGCGAGGACGGGCCCGAAGATCTCCTGCAGAACACGCGTGTTCATTTAAACACGCAGAAACACGGGATCAGGAAGGCGGACACACGCAGATGCCGTGAACATGACAACATGCCATCGCGAGGAAAGCAGCTGAGGTAATAATGATGCGTGACACTCGCGGTGGGGTTTTAAAAACAACATGGACGCTCACGCAGCATCACTTCATACTTGTGCTCGCTGTCAAACATTGTGTCGCTAACAGACCTGAGACAAGCTCGTCGACACGCCTGTGCGCGCTCGCCAAGCTACATACATGAAACTGTAAACAAGGACTCATGAAGGATGCACACAGGAAGCAGGGAGACGGTTACTGCGGCCCGTACCTCGTTCATGATGGCGTCCTGCGGGTCTCTGGTCTCGATGATGGTCGGCTCCACGAAGTAGCCCTTCTTGTCGTCGCAGTTTCCTCCGGCGATGACTTTCAGGTTTGGGGAAGACTTGGCGCGTTCGAGCCACTTCTTTATCCGCCCAAACGACTGCAGGAGGTGACGAGCAAACGGGGCTCATGACGTACACCCACCGACATACTAACACTGAGACTTTTGTTGTTTCCGAGCAACGGGATGTTTACCTTGTCGTCGATCACGGCTGATAAGAAGGTGCTGAAGTCCTCGACAGGCTGACAAAACAGAGGAAATCAGTGAGACTCAAACATCACGCACTTCTTGCACTTAAAACCTGCTCAGAGCGAAACTTTAGGACCGCCCCCACGTCCTGTTTGTGGCCCACGGCTGACTGAGTCACCTGCTGCAAATCATTAACGCTCAAATAATGCAGGACGTGAGAGTGAACATGACTGCATGCTTCTGCACGTCAGGCTGAATCACCTGGATGTTCTGCTGGAGGTTTCTTCCTGTTCAAAGGGAGTTTTTCCTTCCCACTGTTGCCAAAGTGCTGCTCATAGGGGGTCATATGATTGTTGGCTTTTTCTCTCTGTGTTATTGTAGGGTCGACCTTACAGTATAAAGCTCCCTGTTGTAATTTGGCACAACTGAAAACTGAATTAATGAACATCTAATCCTGATCACTTATGAACAGCTCGGACTTTTCAAACCGCTTCTGTGTGCACGTCTGAAACGACGCTAACATCTGCAACTCGCCCACAAAACCTCAAACACGCACGGACGAATCGGCTGATACGCACAGGACACGCCACATCCACACGCGGTCAAAAGACACAGATTAATGCTGCCCGCTTCGCACAGATGTAAGCTGCGTTCAAGTCCTGGTGTAAAGCTGGGACAGCGGGCGTTTCTTTTTCCAAACACACAGAACAGCTGGTCTCCCCACCACCACAGGAGCCTGCTGGGAGAAGTCAGGGAGCAGCATGTTTGTCACTGTGTGTCAGCCAACTCATCCCTCTGCATTTGAATAGAGAAATAATCCAGGTGATGTTAGCTTAACCACTAATCCTGAAGGCTGCTGTGTCATTTAAGAATTTAATGGGTAAATCTCTTTGTGGCAGAGCTGCTCTGTGTATTTACAACGCCTGCTTTACTTAAAAACAAACAACAGAGGAGTAGAGGAGGATAGAGGATGCCCATTTGTCCCAGTTTTACACTGGGACTTGAACTCAGCTTACATTAGTGGGTCTGTGTGAAGCCGGCACCACGACACTTGTCTGAACATGCGGGCGATTCGTCCACACGTGTCTAAGGTTTGTCAGCGAGCGATGTTAGATCCGAGTCGTCCTTCACAAAGAGGTTTTCAATGACCCGTTCTGATTCTCGGCTGACGTTATTAAAAAAGCCCAAACAGATAAAAACCAAACTGAACGTGTTACATGAAATCTGAAGCGAGCAAAGCCACTCCTGACCACGCAGCAGCTCTCTGTACTCACGTCGCCCACTCGGATGTCCTTGTGGATGGCGAGCAGCTGCTCTTTGATCTGCGGCCACAGGCTGTCCGGTACGTACATCCTCGAGCAGGCCGAGCACTTCTGACCTCCGTACTCGAACGCCGAGCGAATGGTTCCCGTCACAACGCTCTGGACCTCCGCTGACGTGTGGACGAAGTGGAAATTCTTCCCCCCGCACTCTGAAAGCACAAAGAAGTGATGGACACGAGCTGCTTTTAAAGACAGTAGTGAGAGCAGACAGCGAGGAGCGCTCCTGACCTCCTGCCAGTCGAGGGAAAGTCCTGTAGATGTCCAGGTTCTGCGCGACCTGCTTCCAAAGACGCTTAAACGTCCTACGAACACAGAACCGTTTGTAAGAGACGTACAGGCGGAGGACGAAAGACGTTTCACTCATCAACTCTGACAAAGCTGAAAGAACCGGACACGCTGACAAATCAAGCTGAAACTGCAGTTCCACGGACATCCAGCAGAGGCGCCGGCAGCGAGTCAGCATGTTAACATTTATAACAACTGTTATAACGGCTGAATGAAAGAAGGACGAGCGTCACAGTTTTATATGCTGCTCAGTCCTTTAACAGGAGTCAGAGACAAGCTGACACCTGTGGGAGGGGACAATGTTTTTACATCTCACCTGTTTAAACTGCTTGTTATTATTAGGGGCGTGGCCTTTTTGGTTGACACAGCTTCACCTGAACTGAACCTGTGGACTGTGTTTGTGCTGCTGGAGTCTTCTGGAGTATTTTAATGATCTGATCAATAACTGCTGTGAGGTCACTGTACTAACAGAGCGTCCAAGAAGGCGGAGCTCCAGTTTTGGTGCACAGCGAGATTCAGAGATTGAATGTTTAGACTCTGCAGGACATTCTTGTGTGGAAACAGTCGTAAACATCCTTACGGCATGCTGCCGGTGAAGTTGATGCCTGCCAGGTGCTCCGAGGCGGTGACGGCGTCTCCGAACACGGGGCCGTCAGCGGGCAAGAACTGGATGATGTTTGGCGGCATGCCGCACTCCCTGAGGATTTTATACACAGAGTAGCTGGCAGACATGGCGGTGTCACTCGGCTTCCAGAGGACGACGTTACCCTGGAAGACATGAAAACAGTCCACAGATCAGGGAGAGATCCTCCATCAGCCACAGCTGAAACAGGACAACTTTATTAAAAAGCGAATTAATAAATACAGCTGCTTCTATTAAGAGCAGTGTCATGCTGGTCTATTATAAACAAATCAATCACGCAGCATGGATGCACTTCTCCCCAGAAGGAGCGTGGCAGTCAGGTCCGTGAGCGGCGGCACTACGGGGAAATCGTCCGGCATCTTGGAGCTTTGGGAACCTTAAACCTGAATCTGACCTGTGGGAGGTGTCGGGCGCATCACCTGCAGCCTCGCACTGCACTGTCTGTTCATTAAAGTCAGAAGAGAACGTGGAGCCACCAGTGGGCTGCACACAGTGTGAGTTAAATTCACAGTCGAACATCAGACACTGAATCTCAGCTGGTTGGTGAAGTTGCAGAGCTGCAGAAACAGCTGACGTCGCGGGACGCTCGGCCGCGTCGCTCATAACGACCCCTCGCGCCGAGTCACGCCGAGTGGAGCCAAGTGCGCGGCGGTGAAAGAGGCTTTTGTGAGTCAGCTGACACGACCGCACTCACCATCAGAGCCGGGGTGCCCGCCAGGTTTCCACCAATGGCAGTGAAGTTAAACGGAGCCACAGCAGCTACAAACCCCTGAAAGAAACAAAGACATGAGAGCGGTCAGCTGCAGCCGAGCTGAGGACGAAGCACCGCCTCACAGGTCCACCTGGTTACGTGTGACACGGGAGGCGTTCCACATGTCACGTGCCCCAGAGCGCCGTTTCCTTCCACTCACGGGTTCACAGAAAAAAAAAAAGCACACGCAACAAGAAAACCATCATAATCATCGCCGTGACCAGCGCTTCACAGCAGGTCCAGCGCTGGACTACACAAAATCATCGCGCTTCCACTTATGGCGACAGCAGGAAGTGATGTCATGTTGTGCAGAGTAAAATGTGTTTCTGTTGTTGCTACAGCTAACTCTCAGCCTCCTTCATACACACGGCGCTTCTTCTCGAGTCATACTGAACACGTGGCTCGCTTTAACGAGCAGGTTGTTCCAAACCAACGCCACCACAGCGTGAGCATGTGACTCCGAGTTCACGGTCAAACAGAAACAGCTGACGGTCGAGCTGTGAATTCATCAATCGTCTGCTGACGTCAGCGTTGGGACATCCCGCGTCGGGTGGCCGGGTCTCCTACGCGAGGAAGTCACGATGTAACCTGATTTTTACCTCCAGGCCTCGGTACAGCAGCGTGTTGGTGCTTCCCTCTGCGTCCAGCGGCTGCTGCCGCTGCAGCTCGATGGCGTGTTTGGCATTAAACCTGAAGAAGTCGATGAGCTCCGCGGCGGCGTCGATCTCCGCCTGCACCACCGTCTTCCCCTGAACGCCCACAAACGAGACAACAAGGGAAACAACTGTAAGGACACGCCCCTCGTTAATCCGTCACCGCCCCCCGGCTCGCACCTACCGTACCTGTCCGATCATGGTCTTGGCCAGGATCTCGGCTCTCCTGGGTCCGCTGATGACGTCGGCGGCTTTGAAGATGATCTGAGCTCGGTCCTCGACGGGCTTCAGGTCCCACTCCTTCCTCGCCGCCACAGACGCCGCGATGGCTTTGTTGATGAGCTCCTGCACGGGACACAGAGGACATGACCAAAACATACTGACAACCAGGGTTTCTGCCCCGAGAGCACGGACGCTTCACGATTAGAGGGCAGGAGTCCCGTCACGCTGCACCTCCGTCACTCAGACCTGCGATGAGCTCACCTTGTCAGCGTAGCAGAACTTCGCCACCTTGTGTGAGTGATTGAAGGGCTGCAAGAGGAAAGGAGAGAGAGCGGTGACCCCTCAGCGTGCGCTAAAGGTAAACGTGACCAGACTGAGCGACCAGCGTTTCCTCACAGAGAGCTGGTATCTGATGTCTTTGGTCCACACGTGCTCGTCTCCCACCACACACGGGATCTCCTCCGTCCTCCCCTTCAGGCTCGCCAAGGCCTGCAGACACACAGCAGGGAGTAAGGAGTGAGAGGGGTGAGGGAGGGGCGAAGGAGTGAGAAGAAGGAGAGGGTGAGGAGGAGCAGAGTGAGCTCAGACCTTCAGCAGCTCCACCCTCTCATGGCTGCCCTCTTTGAAGCTCAGGATCGGCTCATTCTTCACCTCCACAGCTGCACAGGGGAACGTCTTAAACCTGCAAACACACACACACACACAGACACACACACACACAGACACACACACACACACATCAGGGTACATAAAACCAGCCTGGAGCAGCTGGATTTGAGCTGATCAAACTGGTCCCACTGGGAGGATGCTGGACTCCTGAACTGTGCAGCTAATCAGTAACCAAAGACACACACACACACACACACACACTCCTCGTACCTATGGTACGACAACTTTTCTCCGTGCCCCTGGTACACTGCGCAGAAAAACCTTGCCCCACACACACACACACACACACACACACACTCTCCTCTCTGCAGCTTTTCTGCTGTCACAGGGATGAGCTGACTGAAGGGAAGCCGTCTGTCAGGACCTCCATGTCTTCACGTCACAGCTTCTTCTTCTTCTTCTCTGCGACCCCCTAATGTGTCGCCCCCCCCCCCCACATGTCAATCACACGCATCCTTCCTCCTATTGGTGGTTGCATCAGTTGCCGCGGTTTCCCGAGCGTCTCAGAGCACTGACATTACAGACTTACATGTTTCTCTGCTGGGTCTGTTGTTTATCTGTGCAGGTGTGCGTGAGAGGAAGATGAACCGAGGCCGTTGTAGAGCCGCGCTGTTTGCTGATGTTTCTCACGACCTGGTTATTCCAGCTGGATCCAGCTGAGCCGGATCGCTGCAGCGCCTCCTTCATCTATGATTAACCCGTCTGAACTCTGAGCAGAAGGTCGGCCAGCTGCTGTTTGCATTGGAGGAGGAGGCGGCGACACGCCGGCTGGCGGCATGTCGGGCATTCACACACACCCATGTGGCTCTGCGGCCCAAACGATGACAGCAAAATGAATCTGAGCCCGTTCAGTGAAAATCATGCGAAACGCAGTGGATGACCTTAACGAGCAGGTAATCCCGTGTAGCAGTACCTTAACGTTAACAAGCAGCTCTTCTGATTTTGATTAACACACGTGGCGTTCGTGTGGTACGTATGTCAGGTTGAACTTCAGAACTGACCTTAATGTAAAGACTCAGGATTGCCACATACAGAGGTTACCCAGGCGAGGCTACAGATTCACCTGGAGCTCAAACATCATCATTTCACTCAGACAGGACAACAAAACCATCCATAATTCAGAATCCTCATCGCTCCTATTTTGAAAGCTCTGTTGCTACTTAATTGCACTGTAAACCCAGAGTCATCGACACCCCTGAAACTCCCCGTTTTAACGGCCCACATAAGGCCGGTGTGATCTGAAGAGAGCCCGCGGTGCCACGTGTGCTTTTAATGTAAATGACTGACTGTACAGGTGAACGTGTCATTACACGTGCACTGCAGGCCACGCCATAAAACCAGGCGGTGAAGGCAGCATGACATCGATACTCCAAAGCTTCCAAGGTGCATTTTCCTTGAACCACTGCTTCAGTGTGGAAAATCACATGTGACCAATGAGGTCCCCTGAATAAATCACATGATTGGTCGAAACCGTCGATAACGCTTTGTATCGCCTCAGTGCCGTGTGAATGTGCGTTTTTGAAAGCTGGAGACATTTTCAACAAGAAAAGAAACAAAAACAGTGGAAAATGATTGTTTGTCATTAAAATCTCGATCCCATGGAAACAACCACACCATCCCTCACATCCTCCGTTTCCCCGGCACGCCTTCTTCAAACTACTACATAACAGCAGTTTACAGAATCCACAGACCATCCATCTTTGCAAAATTGTGTTTCATCGTCCACGCAGACCTTCATTACACTCAGCACCATTAGTTCAACATTGTTACGCTGTCTCCTTTTTCACCACTAGATGTCACTGAAACGACGCTTTGCATGAATGAACCGATTTTCAGTACAGTTGGTGAAATGGTTCATTGCTGGTTCATTGCTTTATTTGCGCAGCACTACACGGCTGAAGGGTTTCTTCCTGTTCCCACTGCCACCAAGTGCTTGCTCATAGGGGTCATCTGATTGTTTCCCTGTGTTATTCACCTCACGTTATAAAGCTCCTTGAGATGACTGTTGCTGTGATTACTGTACAAATAAAACTGAATTGAATTTAGGTATTTTTCCACGCCCTCCGGCCTGGACTGGTCCCTTTGGTTGTGGCTCCTGGAACCAGCTGTTTGACACCAAGTTTACACACTGACTTCTTTATCAAATGTTTGTAAGATATCTTGTTTGTTTTCATCTGAGCCTCTCGGGTAAACACACCTTTCAGGTAAATGGCGTAATAAAATGTATTCTTAAAGATCTTCCGGGATTAATGGAGTGGTACCCAGATGGCACCACCGGAGGTGCGAAAGGTAACTGTTGCCCTATCATATATGTATGTGCGCTTAATCTGAAAGGTATAAATACGGAAGTGTGTGAGGAAGGCGTGTGCCTCTGAAGTAAAACTCTAACAACGTGTATGTGGTTTATTCCTCCATGAGATGTGCGAGTTACCACGGTATTTCTGCCCTAGAGAATGGAACATCCAACAGTAACAATGTCTAGCAGGTGTCTTCTTACATGTGCTCCCTTCCATTTCCCTGAATGTGTTGGATTATGAAAGTAGTATTAAACGTACAGTACTTGAGAGTACTTGGTTCAAGTTTGTGTGCAGTCAGTTCAGGCAGCAGCTGCCGGTCAGGTGTCATTACATAACCTGTAAACCTGTCACAAGCGACCCACTGGACCGTTACCGCCCCACACGACCAGCCTGGACCTCCACGCATGATCCGTCCCGTTACAGCATCGGTTATCGATCAGGTTATCGGAGTCGGAGGCCCTGAGGAGGCTAATTAGCTAAATGACATGCTGCAGAACTCAAGGAGTCTCGTGCGGGAGACATGCGCAGACCTACCCCCTCCAGGACCGACACACGGCCGCCCTCACGTGGAGCATCTTCCCGCCACAGGCCGCTGATTCACGCTGAAGGAAAAAGCCTATAGACCCGCTAGCAGAGCCGATCTGGCCGGAGAATGGATCAATAAACGATCGGAATCAACTTTCAGGTAACACCGACCCCCCCTCGTCGACTACACACACATCCCAACTCACTGCGACCGGGAAGGGGACACTGGTTTACTTATATCGTTCAAGTGCTTCACGCTGTCGCTACGCATTGGTGACATAACTCTACTTTACTAACGTGTCACTAGAAAACCACTCTTAATCTCTCAGATTGGACTAAAGAAGAGCAAATATGTTTACAAACCTTCAGGAATCATAGATCCCCCCTCCCCACTACCTACGATGGAACCTTCCACAGGCGAATCTGCCATTGGCTACTCAGTAACCAATAAAAACAGGGTTAGGGTTAAAACAGGTCAGCCAATCAGAGGCCATATTCCAGGGGTCGGAACGAGGCTCCATATTTAACAATGTTCTTGATCTTTCGGTCAAGTCTGCAGTGTCTCTCTGATAATTTATTTGATTGTATTTCATATTTAATATTTTTTTTATTTTATAGATACTTTTGCGCTTCATTATTAAAATTGAATTGTATAGTATTAACTTAAATTAAACAGAAATTTTATTTTTTTAAGTTAAGTATACAACTCAACATGTGTTCTGTATTTTAAATAAATCACATGCACATTAAAGTGGCCTCTTTCATGGCTGTCCTGTTCATATTTGTGTTGGGCTGGCTCCAGTCCTGAGGTTCACTGGACTTGTGAAACCAGGAGGAGCAGGTGGATTATCTTTCTGAGAAGAGCTGCTGAAAATAATCAGAATACTTTATTCTGATTCTGACTAAATGGTGGCCATGAACGATGGCTAAGTTATGAGAGCCAAAGATGAAGCACGTTGGCTCTCTGAAGTCATGCTGTCATTTACGTCATGAAAACGTTTATTTAATCCTGCTGTCATCTGCGTGAACTGCAGTCAGTAATGACACAGAAGGACCACAAGATGGAGACATAAACCTCTGACTGAACTCAAGACGAGACGAGATCTTTTATTATCCACAGGTTCTCAGGTGGAGTCTCTTGAAGTAAAGCCAGGTGTGCCCTCTGAACATTATTACTGCATATGCACAAAAACAATGCTTTGATTTGAAAGGTTCAGAGAGAGTTTAATGACTCCATCAGTTATAATTTCTGACCAGTTTAACCAACTAATGATTATTCTTATATTTTCATATTCATATCTTCCTAAATGTTCTTGTCTCACAGTTTTCAGCCTACCACAGAGTCACAGTATATTTTAACGTGTGTTTGATGCTGCATGTAAGACTGTTTTAAATTTATCTGTGAACTGCTGCTAGCATTTATATTTAAAGCTCATAATACATAATATTATATATGTAATAATATTTAAAAACGTTAATTTTACTTTTTAATTGTATTTGTATTTAATTGTGTTTTGATCAGCCATAAACTAACGACGACACACCTACACACACACACACACACACACACACATTTCTGCCTTCGCGTTTTTTCGTCTTTGCCCTTCTTGTCCCAGTCTGCCCTCCGTACCGTGAGAGGCGTTAACAGCAGATAAGACTCCGGTGTTGTTGTGAAGATTAGGTTCTTATCGCCGATATCCAGCGGCTCAATTCACAACTATCAGCCGGACTACCAGAGCTAGCGGCGGGTACAGCGGAGCAGCGGCCCGTCCGAGCAGCCGGAGGCGGTGAGTGTCGCTGTCATTAGCCGCTAGCTGTTAGCCTGCTACCAGCTGTGTGACATGTAACTGCCTACAGCCGAGCGATGCTCGACTGATGTGTCCAGTGATTACCTCGACACTCAGCCCCCAAAGTCCCGCCGACAGGGTTATAACGGACCGGTCTGCCGAGCCTCAGTGCTCCGGTGAGCTAACGGGGGTCAGGGGGCATGCTAACAGCCGAGCTAGCTGTGCTTCATCATTGCTCAGGGCTACCCCGAGACTACACTTCATCATCAGCTGTATGTAGCAAGGTGATAAAAGTACATAATATTAGACCTAGGAGAGGGTAATCGCAGTGTATCAGTTACATACAGTTAAAGTAAATCCAGCATGATTAAATTCTTTAGGCAGTAAAAGTACACAGGTAGGATTGGGGCAAAGTAGTAAAAGTACACGGTAATGACTCAGAGAGGGCAGGAGATGTTTATGTCAGGTGCCAGGCGCTCTCCTGAACATGTGGCTGCTGTTTGTGACACAGCTGCCTTGCCCTGTGCTGTGATTGGACACGACGATGGTGGTGGTGTTTACAGGTGTGTCTCTGGCAGCAGTGTGTGGGTCAGGTGGCTCCAGTCAGACACCATGAGTTCTAAGGGAGGCGGCACCGCTCTGACCCGCCGTAACTACAGGCTGGCGTCAGACATGGACAAGCCGAGATCCACAGGTATGAATGCTCAGTCACTTCAGCACGTACCCACCACTCCTGCCCTCCGATTGGTCTGTCTGAGTCAGCTGTCCCTCTGCCAGGTATCGTGAACGAGAAGATGCTGAGCGACTACCTACACCATGTGTTTCCCTCCACCAAACAGGGACCCACACTGGCCTCGCTCAGGTAAGCTCATGCTGTGACACCCCCCCCCTCTGATGCACATCTCTGAGCAGGTAAGAGGCGAGACCACCATTAGGTTCAGTTTTTACAGCTCTAAACACAAACTGAACACAAACTGAACACAAACTGATTTTGTTTCTATTTTAAATGTGCGAGGCTGTAAAACTGAAACCAGACGCAGGAATGAGGCCGACGGTCACAGCTGCTGCTTACTCTGAGTGTGTGCACGTGTGTGCACGTGTGTGTGTGTGTGTGTGTGTGTGCACGTGTGTGTGTGTGTGCACGTGTGTGTGTGTGTGTGTGTGTGTGTGTGTGTGTGTGCGTGCGTGCGCGTGTGTCCTGAGTTCCTGTTTAGTGACTCAGAGCCTCGTTATTTAAGCCGGCCAGGTTCATGTTACCTTCAGCAGCTTTAAAAACACACACACACACACACACACACACACACACACACACACACACACACACACACACACTCGGATACAATTCATGAAATCTAAAAACAAACATCAACGTTTTAATCATGTAAAACTTTTTTCATTTGTTTTTTAACTGTAAATTTTCATTTTGTTCATTTTTAACCTTATTTTTCTATATTTTTTTCCTGTTTAATAATCTGCAAAAATGAACTTTGGGTGTGTGTTTATAAATAGTCAGATTGTTTTTTTTTAAACATATTTTTTATATAACACATTTTAAAATGTAACCCGTTTCTTTTTGGTGATTTCTTATTTCTGTGATTGTCTCTGGGGAAAAAATCTGATTTATTGTAGACGTAGTTTTGACTTTAAGTCCGATTCTTTTTCTATCTAACTTTTTGTTTTTATTCTGTTTTTGAATCTTGGTTCATGCTGTAGGAAGATTTTTTTTTTTTTTATAGTCGTGGACTTCTTTGACTTTTATGTTTCAGGGTTTTTTTTTTAGGATGTAGTTCTTTCTCTTGTCTTTTTTACAAACTGTTGTACTTCCCAAAATAGTTTTTTAATAATTGTTATTTTTCTTTTTTTTTGATAAATATTTGTTGGGTTTGTTTCTAACTGAATGACTGTGCTGTGATTACCTGATGTGAGAGTCGTGTGCTGGTGTTTTTCTGTGTAACGAGTCTGGTCTCTGTGTCAGTGAACGAAGTTTAAATGGAAAAATCAGACTGAGCTGAAAGGAGGAAACGATAATGAACAACTCTGAGAATAAAATCTTTTCTGTCCCTTTGTCGTCTTTTCCTGCCGCTCTGGGTTTCAGGAAGCCTCTGGGCTTCCAGGATCTACCTGCTCACCTGGAGAAGCTGCTGTCTGAGGACACGCCTACGGAGGACGGTAAGGCTGGAAGCGTCTGTCTGCCTTTAAAACCAAACCTTATGTTCTGTGACTCAGAACGAGCTCAAATGTCTGATAACACCGTCACCTGAACCTGTGCAGGTCAGGCTGTGGACGGTCGTCTGGGTCCTCAGCCCGTTGTCCTCGATCACACCAGCGGCTTTGAAGGACTCCTGTTTGTAGACGACGACCTGCTGGGGGTGAGACACGCCGGAGACCATAAACCAGTGAAACCAGTCAAAGTTTGGACACGTGGCTGATGTTTGTCCAGACTTTTGATTGGTACTGTAGAAAAACACTTCCTATGTGTGATAAGTGTGTAAGGGTGATGAATTTCTCTGCATTCAGGTCATCGGCCACAGCAACTTCAGCTCCATCCGAGCGACCACCTGTGTTTATAAAGGTACGTTGTCTCAGAAAAAGCTTTGACTTTTGGGTTTGTGCTGAACTGACTCAGTAAATATGACACACAACAAAAATGAGCCCTGAAACAAAAAACTGTCACAGGAAGTGTGACCTTCTCTGCAGATGGGCTTGCTTTTCACAATAAAAGTCCAGTTTAGAAAGGTCGTCTGATCTGGTTTTCCTGTATTATTGTCGACCTTCCAATATAAAGCACCCTGAGGCGACTGTTGTGATGTGGAGAATGATTTTGGGCTGTTTCTGTCTGCAGGGAAGTGGGCCTACGAGGTGCTGATCTCCTCTCAGGGTCTGATGCAGATAGGCTGGTGTACCCTTAGCTGTCGCTTCAATCAGGAGGTATACACACACCTTGATGATGAACCCTGTAAAGGCCTTGACACGGCGCATGTTGTGGGGGAAAACAAAACATGAAACTCGACTGGGAACTGGTCAGAGCTGTTATAAATAAATGCTGCAGGTTCATCCTGCAGAAGTACGCAGTGAGCGTCAATGGCTCCATTAAGACTGCAGACATGAACCCGGGGGCTCAATCGTGAGCCGGATGGAAAACTGGGACAGCTGTGAAGGACTGACTTTCTTCTTGTTTCTCAATATTGTTGTTATGAAGGAGGAAATGATCTATACACACCAAACAGTTTGTGTATCAGGATTTAAACCTTTTTATTTCCGCTGCAAAGTTTTAATGCGAGTCTGTGTGGACTCACTGCTGGAGCTTCTGCTGGACGTCAGAGGAACTGCAGGATGTGGAGGTTGATGCTTGATTAAAGCACAAAGTTGACTGTTACGCCTACATTAATGTTGCGTGTCAAAAACGTTGGAATATTTGTTGGTAAATTTAAAAAAGAAGTAATTGAAGCTGGATATTTGCTTCAATCAAAGAGCTAAATCGAGTTTTCTGTGGCTGGTGTCTGAGGGCGTCCATTAAAAACTGTCTGTTTTTCACCTCTGCTGCATCCGTTCCCATGAAGGATGGCGGCACGGCGGTGCTGAACAGTGTGTTCTTGTGCTCAGGAGGGTGTAGGTGACACGCCGGACTCGTACGCTTACGACGGAAACAGAGTGAGAAAGTGGAACGTGACGACGACAAACTACGGAAAGGTGAGCGTGAACACAGACGCTGGGATCTGCCCCTCTGTTTCATCATGTGACCATAACGGCGTGTTTTCTCTCCCCAGTCGTGGGCAGCAGGAGACATCGTGAGCTGTCTGATAGACCTGGATGAAGGAACCATCACGTTCTGCCTGTGAGTCCCTCTGTCCTTTCCTTCCCTCCTTTCCTCCGTTTGGTCGTCTTTTTACATCTTTGGTTCAAACCGAGAACTTCTGATCATCAACATATCAGGATGGCTTTCTGTCCTTCACTTATCCTAACGTCAGCCCGGAGTTTATCAGGCTAGCTGTCAGCATGAGCCCGTGACAGAGGCGGAGTTTGGAGCAAGTGACCAATCAGAAAAACAGACAGGTTTCTTGATAGCAGAGCAGCTGACTTTACAAAAAAAGATAAAACTGTAATTTTGAGAAAATGTGACGACAGAGTAGACTAGAAGCAACATCTGTGAAACATCTGTAACGTATGTTAGGTATACAGAATGATTGTCACACTTAAATGTTTCAGAACATCAAACAAATGTAAATGTTAGACAAACTCGAGTAAACACAAAATGCAGTTTCTAAATGAAACTGTTTGTTATTAAGGAGTAAAAAGGTGAAACCAAAGCTGACCAAAAACAACACAAAGTCTAGCCTCAAACATCTCGATGATCCCGAAGACTTCTGGGAAAATACTCTGGGCTGATGAGACAAAAGTTGAACTTTTTGGAAAGTTTGAGCCTCTGTGGCGTAAAAGTAGCAGCATCTCAGGAAAGGAACATGATACCAGCTGTAGGGTATGGTGGTGGTAGTGAGACGGTCTGGGGCTGTGTCGCTGCCTCAGGACCTGAAGACATCTACTAAAACCTCCTGAAGGAGAATGTCTGGACATGTGTTCATGACTTGGCTTCTGCAGCAGGACAATGATCCAGAACACGGCAGCAAGTCCACCTCTGACTGGCTTTAGAAAAACTAAAGGTTTTGGGCTAGTGGAGTGGGCTAGTCGAAGTCATGACCTGAGTCAGACTGAGATGTTGTGGCATGACCCTAAAAAGGCAGTTCATGCTCAATCTAGGGGTGGGCAGTATAAACGGTATAAATTTGGCCAACGGTAGAGATTTTGACTATACCGCTATAGCGCATGTTGATGGTGTCATCAAGCTGCGCCTGTTTTGGTCGAAAGCATCGCAGCGGCTGCAAACATCATCTGCAATGTTTATGCCGGGCGACAGTCATAGCAAAGAAACGAAGCACTTTTGGAAGATGGGGAAAGCCAAAACCTGCGCTTCCTCCACTTCTGTACCATTAATTCATTAATGTTGAATTCTCTCACAGCTGCTCTATTCCCATGTTGTTGCAGTATATTAATGACTAACCTGGTATTGTGGATGGATTATCTCAGTTGTTCTCCTGACTGAAGTTTGGTCCGTTTACAGCATCCTGCCATGCGATTGCATTTGTCTCTAACCATCAGGAACCCTCATGTTAACTATTATCGAAAGTTAGCGTTCATCCTCCAGCTTCACTGTGTTTATGCTATGCTAACATAGCTGTGTCGCTAGCAATCACGTAGCACATCATTATATACCAGCTAGCCAAACTTCAGTAACCCTACAAACATCACTGCTGTTTAGTTTTCTGTCTTCATTTATGTTGGAAGTGACAGCAGAGCTGTACGTTTGAATGCATGTAACAGGCATCTCCGAAAACGTGAGAGCACTTTTGCAAATATGTGATGTCTTGATGAACCGAGCAGATATTAGAAGTTTACACAGAAACATTCTCGCATGAAAATATCTTAAAAGTTTATTTTGTGACCCAGAAAGAGTAATATTTCAAACTCCGCCCCTCTGTGTTCCTCCGCCACTGCCTCGTTTGAGTTTTGGATGAAATGGATTCTGGGATATTGCATTTTGTCATTTCGAGCTGTGTGTGTGTGTGGATAATAGCAAACACTGAAATACAGTTTTTGCACGCAGGAATGAGTTTTGTTCACTCAAATTCAGCTTTTCTTTGCACCAAATAAATTTCTCGTCAAAATGCAACACTTGCACCTGTGTGCCTAATAGTGAGTAATATACGTTATACAGAAGAAAAGAATATATCGCGATATATATCGTTACTGCACATGCTTCAAATTATGCCGTGATATGGATTCTAGGCCATATCGCCCAGCCCTAGCTCAAACCCTTCAACAATTCTGACGGTTGGGCCAGAATCCCTCCACAGCTGGAAAAGACTCACTGACGGTTATCACAGATGCTTGAAGGCAGTTGCTGTTGCTAAGGCGCACCCAGCCAGTTATTAGGTTTAGGCACGTTTCCTTTGATAAACCTTTCAGGGAGTTTTTTGGGTAAATCATTCTGATTTCTGGCCGTCACAGATGAGACTGTACATGTTGGTCTGCAGACTGAATCAAAAGGTTTTAAGCTGTCAGTGACTCCGTTTGTGGTTGAAGTCTTCTCTGATGTGTCCTCATTGTTTAGTAAAGCACTGAGCGTGTCCTCTGTGTCCTCAGGAACGGCCAGTCTTTGGGGACGGCCTTCACCAACATTAAGATGGGTCCTGGCATCGCTTACTTTCCCGCCATCAGCCTCTCCTTTAAAGAGTCAGTGGCTTTCAACTTCGGCAGCAGGCCCCTCAGATATCCTTCACAACTAATCGCAAAGTGTCCAGAAGCCCTGCCGGCAGGTGTTAGCGCCACTCCCCTGGGAGCTATCAGGGCCGTACGTTTGCATGGTGGAGTCATGGACGGCACAGAGAAGCTTCTACAGGCGTAGGATTTCAAACTGAGCTCTTTTTAACTAAGCTGGTCCCATTGTATTTTTTCAGCATCCATCTGAAAAATGCTGTTTGGCTTTATGGGTTTGTACAACTCTTTTGCTGTGAAAGATTTCCCTGGAACATCTGTAAGTGGAGAGTCCTCTTCACACACTGAGGTTAATTATGGAGTTCCACAGGGTTCAGTGCTAGGACCAATTCTGTTTACATTATACATGCTTCCCTTAGGCAGCATCATTAGAAGACATAGCATACATTTTCACTGCTATGCAGATGACACCCAGCTCTATCTGTCCATGAAGCCAGATAACACACACCAATGAGTTGAATTCGATTGGATAAATGCTGCTGTGGTGTCGTGAGTTTGTCTTTAACCCGACTGTGACCCACGTACCCCGTGGACGGCTACCTGCCCCTCCAGAACCCTCCAGCTGCAGACCTGATGAAGGCCCACAAACTGCTGGGCTACATCAAGAACGTCCTGTCCACCGCCATCGACGCTCAGGTAGGAACACGAGCAGGTGAAAATGGCATTGCCTGTCTTCAGCCTGGTGTTTGGTTGACGTGCAGGTAAAGTGAAAGGTGCGTCCTTTGTCTGTCCTTTACTGCTGCAGGAGGAGAGGCTGGTGGAGAAGGACTGCGCCGTGTGGAGGCTTCACGGAGAGCCGACCGTCCTCGTCACTCTGGCTCACATCTTTAACCACTTTGCTCCACTCATGGTGAAAAATGCTGTGTTTGTAGCTTTTTTCCTTTATTGCATGAAGCGTCAGGAAACTGAAAACCACCCAAAGATACCGATGTGAGGCTAACAGGGCGTGTTCAGAGATCGCTAAAACTGACCGCTGCTCTGTTATTAACGGAATAATCAAAGTGCTTAAACAGCGCTGTGGTTAAAACGAGGCTGCTCCTGTCGTCCGTGTTTCTGGATGAGGACTTTTCCACCAGAGTCTGTTTTTAGAGTTCGTTTTTATTATCAGACGTTGTCACTCGTATTTAAATACACGGAGAAGAGACGACAGGGAAAAGCATAAACTACGTCGGCTCGCTTCCTGTCGTGGTTCATACGAAGCATAAAGTTTCTAATAATGAGCTGAGTGTCACTCAGACTGTTTCTCATGATCCTGCTGTGAGGCTGAGACACAACAAACAGAAGCAGATTATTCAGCTGGATTTTATATCCAGCATCAGAGCTGTAACTGTAAAGTTTAAAAGAACAGACTGCATGCAGCCACATGAACTGAAGCAAACTGGAGATGGCCTTTGTTTTAGTTCCCAGACTTCTCGTGCACCGTGCTCTGCAGCTGATTAAATCCATCCACAGTGGAAACTAAATCCTCTGTTTGGGGCGCTGTTTGTGCAGGCGATGCGTTTGAATGGATGAAATCACCTCTGTCTGAAAATGTGATGTCATCAGGTCACGTGCACTGATGGTGGGGTTGTCTGGTTGCAGTGTAAGGTGTATCTGGTGGAGGACGTGCTGATGAACTTCCTGCTGGGGATTCTGGAGGGAGGAGGTTCGGTGGACGAACACCCGCTCATCCAGCAGCTGCTCGACCTCTTCTGGCTGCTGATGGAGGTAAATCTGCACGCTCGGCTCACTGCTCCAACCATGGCGCCCCACCAGCCACCGCAGGCCTAAACCCAAAAACTGGACTGTGCGTCCACAGGGTAACTGCAAACATGCACAGAAATACAAGACGTGTAAACAGAAGAAGCAGGACGCGCTCAGGTTCAGGGACGTCATTTAAAGTTGCTGCATTTATACCTGGCCTTGTGGACCGTCACCTTAACACCTGTTTACCTCATTGTTGCAGCTCCGCCTCGTGTCCGACTGTACAGGTGCGTTTTCATCATGACTTCCTGTTTCGAGCTAAAGTCACACAAAAACATGAAACGCAGGTTTTTACTGTGAAAACCACGAACGTAACAAATCATTTAAAAATGTTACATTTCCAGAACGGTCTGATCAGCTGGTTGCTGTTGATGATCTGTGGTAAAGCTCCACTTCGGTTATTAAAAGCACGCATCACGACCTTTAGAATACCTTTTGACGAGGGTCGGTGTACGCGCACACCTGTCCGTCCAGGTGTTTCTTTCCTGAGACAGTTTCATGTTTTCTTCAGTGCGAACTCCCCCGCCTTCCATTTTACTGTGTCCGTTCATCAAGCAGCTCGGATTGATGCGGCCGCACAAACACTCGATCAGCATCTTTTATTTATTCCTGTTGTGTCAGCCAATGAGGAGAAAGCTTCATCACCTGCAGGTTGGGCTGAAAGCTCCTCTTGGTTAGTGACCTCAAAAAGAGGGAGACGCATCCTGCTGTACACCATCTCCTCACAGGAGGCGGCCCTGGGTTTGCATCGCCCCGTCATGTGTCCAAAACTCAAGATGGTTTTTTCTTTTTTATGGTCCGTCGACCCACTTTCAGGCCTTTTTGCCTTTTTCACGAATAGTTCACAAACCTTTAAAGACAACAGGCTGAAATTTTCTTCATATCAAGATGAATCTGTAACTTGGGACAGATGCATAAAAACATCTTAGAGTGGATGCTCTCCTGCAGAGTTCCACATCTGAGGATACATGAATAAAAACTAATGACGGCATGGATGACGTGTGGTTGTTAAAAGGTTAATTCAACTTTCATGTTGCTCCACAGAAACAAAAACATCAGCACTTTGTTCAATAATAGCAAGTTAATAATAATACAATGTTCTGGAGTATTGCACAGTACTTTCACCTCCTGTAGGAAGCGTCGGAGCTGCCCAGGACACCACCTCCAGGAGGCCAGCGCCTCAGCTGCCTCCCTTCAATGTGGAGACATAGCTGCTCCACTCAGGGCGCCTCCTGAATGGCTGAGCTCCGCCCTGTCCCGCTAAGGGGAGCCCGGCTGTCAAACAAAGCTCATCTCCACTGTGAGCTTGAAGGGTTGCTCCATCTTGGGGTATTAAGGTTCAATTAAAATGTTAACGGTTGGGTTAAATGAGTAGTGACCATAGCAACGTCGACTGGTCACACACGTCCGTGTGGGTGTTTCTGCTCCAACCGCTGCCTCTGAGGCAGAAACCCTGTGAATGTTTCGAGCACGTGTAGTGCCGACAGTTCATGCTGAGCTCCTAAATAAAAGTGACAGCATGCTGAACATGTGTACAGATCTCCTAATAGCTGATGGTTGGTTTATTTACCGCCTCACGGTGGCACCCAGACTCCACAGAGGAGGACCCGGAGGTTCAAACAAGGAGGCGATGGTTAAAAGCACTCGTTTAAATTGGTGATATTTACTGTAGAGCGTCTGCATCAGGATGTTTTTCTGGAGTACCACAGCCTGAAACCTCTCTGTCCTCTCTGTCCTCTCTGTCCTCTGTGTCCTCGCTGTCCTCTCTGTCCTCTCTGTCCATCTGCTGTCCTCTGCGTCCATCTGCTGTCCTCTGCGTCCTCTCTGTCCTCTGCTGTCCTCTGCGTCCTCTCTGTCCTCTGCTGTCCTCTGCGTCCTCTCTGTCCTCTGCGTCCATCTGCTGTCCTCTGCGTCCTCTGCGTCCTCTGCGTCCTCTCTGTCCTCTGCGTTCATCTGCTGTCCTCTGCGTTCATCTGCTGTCCTCTCTGTCCTCTGCGTCCTCTTTGTCCTCTCTGTCCTCTGCGTCCTCTTTGTCCTCTTTGTCCTCTGCGTTCATCTGCTGTCCTCTGCGTTCATCTGCTGTCCTCTGCGTTCATCTGCTGTCCTCTGCTGTCCTCTGCGTTCATCTGCTGTCCTCTCTGTCCTCTGCGTCCTCTCTGTCCTCTGCGTCCTCTCTGTCCTCTGCGTCCTCTCTGTCCTCTTTGTCCTCTCTGTCCTCTGCGTTCATCTGCTGTCCTCTGCGTTCATCTGCTGTCCTCTCTGTCCTCTGCGTCCTCTTTGTCCTCTCTGTCCTCTCTGTCCTCTGCGTCCTCTCTGTCCTCTCTGTCCTCTGCGTCCTCTTTGTCCTCTCTGTCCTCTGCGTCCTCTTTGTCCTCTCTGTCCTCTGCTGTCCTCTGCGTCCATCTGCTGTCCTCTGCGTCCATCTGCTGTCCTCTGCGTCCATCTGCTGTCCTCTCTGTCCTCTGCGTCCTCTTTGTCCTCTCTGTCCTCTGCGTCCTCTGCGTCCTCTGTCCTCTCTGTCCTCTGCGTTCATCTGCTGTCCTCTGCGTTCATCTGCTGTCCTCTGCGTTCATCTGCTGTCCTCTCTGTCCTCTGCGTCCTCTTTGTCCTCTGCGTCCTCTTTGTCCTCTCTGTCCTCTGCGTCCTCTTTGTCCTCTCTGTCCTCTGCGTCCTCTTTGTCCTCTGCGTCCTCTGCGTTCATCTGCTGTCCTCTGCTGTCCTCTGCGTTCATCTGCTGTCCTCTGCTGTCCTCTGCGTTCATCTGCTGTCCTCTCTGTCCTCTGCGTCCATCTGCTGTCCTCTGCGTCCATCTGCTGTCCTCTGCATCCTCTGCGTCCTCTTTGTCCTCTTTGTCCTCTGCGTTCATCTGCTATCCTCTGCGTTCATCTGCTGTCCTCTCTGTCCTCTGCGTCCTCTCTGTCCTCTCTGTCCTCTCTGTCCTCTCTGTCCTCTGCGTCCTCTGCGTCCTCTTTGTCCTCTGCGTCCTCTTTGTCCTCTGCGTCCTCTTTGTCCTCTGCGTTCATCTGCTGTCCTCTGCGTTCATCTGCTGTCCTCTCTGTCCTCTGCGTCCTCTCTGTCCTCTGCGTCCTCTTTGTCCTCTTTGTCCTCTTTGTCCTCTGCGTCCTCTTTGTCCTCTGCGTCCTCTTTGTCCTCTGCTGTCCTCTGCGTTCATCTGCTGTCCTCTCTGTCCTCTGCGTCCTCTTTGTCCTCTCTGTCCTCTGCGTCCTCTGCGTCCTCTCTGTCCTCTGCGTTCATCTGCTGTCCTCTGCGTTCATCTGCTGTCCTCTCTGTCCTCTGCGTCCTCTTTGTCCTCTCTGTCCTCTGCGTCCTCTCTGTCCTCTCTGTCCTCTCTGTCCTCTGCGTCCTCTCTGTCCTCTCTGTCCTCTCTGTCCTCTGCGTCCTCTTTGTCCTCTGCGTCCTCTGCGTTCATCTGCTGTCCTCTGCTGTCCTCTGCGTTCATCTGCTGTCCTCTGCTGTCCTCTGCGTTCATCTGCTGTCCTCTCTGTCCTCTGCGTCCATCTGCTGTCCTCTGCGTCCATCTGCTGTCCTCTGCATCCTCTGCGTCCTCTTTGTCCTCTTTGTCCTCTGCGTTCATCTGCTATCCTCTGCGTTCATCTGCTGTCCTCTCTGTCCTCTGCGTCCTCTCTGTCCTCTCTGTCCTCTCTGTCCTCTCTGTCCTCTGCGTCCTCTGCGTCCTCTTTGTCCTCTGCGTCCTCTTTGTCCTCTGCGTCCTCTTTGTCCTCTGCGTTCATCTGCTGTCCTCTGCGTTCATCTGCTGTCCTCTCTGTCCTCTGCGTCCTCTCTGTCCTCTGCGTCCTCTTTGTCCTCTTTGTCCTCTTTGTCCTCTGCGTCCTCTTTGTCCTCTGCGTCCTCTTTGTCCTCTGCTGTCCTCTGCGTTCATCTGCTGTCCTCTCTGTCCTCTGCGTCCTCTTTGTCCTCTCTGTCCTCTGCGTCCTCTGCGTCCTCTCTGTCCTCTGCGTTCATCTGCTGTCCTCTGCGTTCATCTGCTGTCCTCTCTGTCCTCTGCGTCCTCTTTGTCCTCTCTGTCCTCTGCGTCCTCTCTGTCCTCTCTGTCCTCTCTGTCCTCTGCGTCCTCTCTGTCCTCTCTGTCCTCTGCGTCCTCTTTGTCCTCTCTGTCCTCTCTGTCCTCTGCGTCCTCTCTGTCCTCTGCGTCCTCTCTGTCCTCTGCGTTCATCTGCTGTCCTCTGCGTTCATCTGCTGTCCTCTGTCCTCTGCGTCCTCTGCGTCCATCTGCTGTCCTCTGCGTCCATCTGCTGTCCTCTTTGTCCTCTGCGTTCATCTGCTGTCCTCTGCGTTCATCTGCTGTCCTCTCTGTCCTCTGCGTCCTCTTTGTCCTCTCTGTCCTCTGCGTCCTCTGCGTCCTCTGTCCTCTCTGTCCTCTGCGTTCATCTGCTGTCCTCTGCGTTCATCTGCTGTCCTCTCTGTCCTCTGCGTCCTCTTTGTCCTCTTTGTCCTCTGCGTCCTCTGCGTTCATCTGCTGTCCTCTGCGTTCATCTGCTGTCCTCTGCGTTCATCTGCTGTCCTCTGTCCTCTGCGTCCTCTGTCCTCTGCGTCCTCTGTCCTCTGTTTGCAGGACCACGAGGTGAACGAGTGTCTGAAGCAACTCATGATGTCCTTACTCAGGGCCTACCGCTTCTCCCCCATCATCCCAGACTTGGGCTTCCAGGTAGGACAAACAAACAGAGCCCCACAGGTTATATAAGGTCAGGGGGCGGGGCCTGCAGAGCGACCTCACTGACACAGGAGGTTCATCTTCAGAGACCAAACTTTAAATGTTTGTGTGCAGGTGGCGACAAACTTCATCTAAAATCTTTTTTTTTTCATGTCACGTGTTTCCAGATGTTCTCCAGCTGATGTGCTTGTGTTTCAGATCCACTACCTGCGGCTGACCACGGCCATCCTGCGCCACGAGAAATCCAGGAAGTACCTGCTCAGCAACGTCTTATATCCTTCAGCCGCCAAGCGAAAGCGCTCTGTGACATTTAAACCGCTGTCGCGGCATTCTCCTTAACCGAAGCTCACGTTCGACGTTCTGCGCTCGGTTGTGTTCTTTTACATCAAGACTCCTCTGAGGGTGAAGGAGGCGGGGCTAGAGGAGCTCATCCCAACCACCTGGTGGCCCACGCACTTTGACAAAGAGGTGAGAGAAACCGAGGCTCTGCCGTTTGCGTCTCCTCGCTCCTGACGAAATGTTATCGAGTGTGTCAAAGTCATTAAGCTGAAAGCAGCGAAGCTCAAACAGAGAGAGGCCGTTTACCTCTGTGACGTGCGCAACGACAAATCAGATGTGACGTAAGAACTGACCGTGACAGACGAACCGCAGGCTCCTCAGGGGAAGGCTGCAGCCATCAGGTGTTTACAGCAGCACAGGTGTGAGAGCTTTAAACAATGCTTCTTTATCAAACAGGGTAAAGACGAGCGCGAGCCCAAAGACGAGAGCGCCGACGAGCGTCTGAGGCGCCGAGCCTACGAGAGAGGCTGCCAGAGGCTGAAGAAGAGGATCGAAGGTCGGTCTCCGTCACTCGGCCGTGTTCTGTTTTAGTACTTTACTGTTTTATTTTGGTGTTTCACTGAGTTCCTGTCTTTGAGACCACCCACCTGTCTGCTTACCTGGACTGTCTGTGTGCGCTCCTCTGACCTCTGACCTCTGTTCTCCTGCAGTGGTGGAGGAGTTGCAGGTTCAGATCCTGAGGCTGCTGCTCAACAACAAGGACAAGAGCACGGTGGGTGCAGCGCCGTGATGTGTTGGTGATGGCGACCGCGGTCAGGACGCTGCTCTGATGTTTGCGGTGGCGAGACGTTTCAGCGTCGGTGTTTCTGTCGGGTGGAGGTTCAGGTGTTCGGCTCAGATCAGATACCTCAGCTGTGCCGGCTCTCCTGCAGCACCGTAGCACGTATCCAAGCAACTGCCAACGAATTCACGGAGCGAGCGCTCGAAGCGATAACGGCCCGGGCTCGGAGTCGCTTTGCTTTAAGCATTTATTTTAAACCAAATCACGTAACCGGGAGGAAACGGCACCTCGGCGTGAAGGCGACGACCAACCGTGCTATTCACCCCGCTGCTCTTTCGTTCCTGTAACTGTAAGATCATCAGGAAACACGTTGTATCATAGACCCATTTTTAGTTTTTTCTTGATGGTGATTTAAAGAAAGTCTTTTCAGTCACAGACACGAGAGCCTTTTTAGGTTTTAGCAGCGAACCCGTCAAACTCACTGATCCGCGGTTTCCCTCGGTGCGAGTTGGATCGCTGCACTTTGAAACCACGACTCTGACGCACTAAAGAACTTTAAGGTCTGTGTGTCTAACAGCAGCTTTTATTCCTATCCTGCTCAGAGACCAAACGGATGATCGTGCAGTATTCCCCGTTTATCCAAAAACAGATCCAGGGTCTGCCTGTTCTCAGTTTTTACTCTCCGTGTCGTCCTCGGATGCTTCGGCCTGACGTGAACGTTGGCGTCCTCCCCGAGTAACACTCGGTCTGATCAGACTGAGGGTTGGACTGCAGCAATCGCTTCTCCTGTTTCAAACTGCAGTGAAGAGAAAAACTGAGCTCTGCTCCTCTTTCAGGGAGAAGCATCGCGCTACATTTTCCTCAACAAGTTCAGGAAGTTCCTCCAGGAAAACGCCAGCAACAGAGGGGTAAGGAGCAGCGAGGAACGCCACCCTCTCACGTCATGTCAGTGTTTCCACAGGTCAGTTTGTTCCTGTCTGTGAGCGACGCAGACAAACTGAAACCACAGGTTTGATTTCATGGAGACGTGTTTTTATCAGTGCGCTCTAATCACGGGTAAAGCCTCACGTGTGTGTTTGCACATGCGTGCACTCTGTGTGTTTGAGCAGCACCCCACGGCTCTGTGTCCGCCTGAGTACATGGTGTGTTTCCTGCACCGCCTCATCACAGCGGTCAGAGGCTGCTGGGACGAAGCACACCGCAAGAGTCCGAGCAGCGTGAGCAGCGACGGTACGACACACTGAGCCACACAGTGCGAGTGTGTGCGCGTGCGAGTGTGTGCGCGTGCGAGTGTGTGCGCGTGCGAGTGTGTGCGCGTGCGAGTGTGTGTGCGTGCGAGTGTGTGTGCGTGCGTGCGAGTGTGTGTGCGTGCGTGCGAGTGTGCGTGCGTGCGAGTGCGTGCGTGTGTGCGTGTGTGCGTGCGTGTGTGTGTGTGTGTGCGTGCGAGTGCGTGTGTGTGTGCGAGTGTGCGTGCGAGTGTGTGTGTGTGCGTGCGAGTGTGTGTGCGAGTGTGTGCGAGTGCGTGTGTGTGTGCGTGTGTGTGCGCGCGCGAGTGTGTGTGCGAGTGTGTGCGAGTGTGTGCGAGTGCGTGTGTGTGTGTGTGTGTGTGTGTGTGTGCGTGCGAGTGTGTGTGCGAGTGTGTGCGAGTGCGTGTGTGTGTGCGTGTGTGTGCGCGCGCGAGTGTGTGTGCGAGTGTGTGCGAGTGCGTGTGTGTGTGTGTGTGTGTGTGTGTGCGTGCGAGTGTGTGTGCGAGTGTGTGCGAGTGCGTGTGTGTGTGAGTGTGTGCGAGTGCGTGTGTGTGTGTGTGTGTGTGTGCGCGCGCGAGTGTGTGTGCCCGTGCGAGACCTGCAGTGGAGCAGAAGCTTCCACTGCAGGTCTCACTCATGAGTCTTGAAATTACCTGTATGCATATTCCACCAACGGCAAGGTAATTTCAAGACTCATGAGTGAGACCTGCAGTGGAAGCTTCTGCTCCACTGCAGGTCTCGCACGGGCACACACACACGCACACACGCGCGTGTGTGCGCGTGTGTGTGTGCGCCCGTGCGTGTGTGTGTGCGCCCGTGCGTGTGTGTGTCTTCCCTCAGTGATGTGCTTCTGTACCCCTCACAGAGGCCTACGTCCCTCCTCAGTTGTTCTATAACGGGAAGGTGGACTACTTCGACCTGCAGAGGCTGGGCGGGCTGCTGTCCCACCTGAAGAAAACCCTGAAAGGTAAGGTGTGCTCCTGGTGGGCGTGGCCCTGGGAGGCGTGCTCGTGGGGGTCGTGGCCCTGTCCAGCATGCTCCTGTGTCTGTTGTCAGTTTAGGTGTTTGGTAATGACTCTGAGCCCAGAGCGCTGGGACATGCAGGAGTCACTTCACACCGACCCCCTCAGTGTCTGATCAGCTGATTGGCGGCTGGGAGAGTCAGAAGTGCCCCAGGACAACGTGATTGGACGAGCTGTCGCTGCTTTGGTGACGTGTGCGAGCGTGAATCTTTTCTCAAGATCTCCTTCATTGATTTCCTGTCACGTCTGTCTAATGACGAGCTGTGCCTGCGTAGGAATCTTGAACTCAGTTTGTGAGGAGCAGCCAATCAGGAGCAAAGGTGCTCAGAGGGGGAGGAGCTAAAGCAGGGTGCACAGAGGTGTCACATAAACGGGGATTATTGTTAACTCATCCAAGATGAAGGACAGGGAGCTGGAAGCAGGCAAGCGCGCCCGCGTTAATAACTGGATCAAATCTGAAGTTGGTCATCACAGCTGTCTCCACCAGAGGGAGCAAGTGCTCCATGTTGGATAGAAACCTCTAACGTAACCAGTTTGACCAGTTTGCCCCCCATCAGGTTGAAAGCCGCTGGGGGGCGGGGTTGGCGTGAGGAGGTAAATACACCAACCATCACCCAAAAGAACCGTTTGAGATCCTGTCAGGTGTGTTTGATGTCTGTACCCCCTGTACACTGACTGACGATGGCGAGGCCTCAGACTCACAGATATGAAATACAAGAGGCGTGACGGGGTTAGCAGTGAGCGCCGATGGTCCTGAGCCAGCGCTGCACAACTGCCATCAGTTATCCGCTCCGGCGGCCCGCTCGCTTCCATTTCCTCTCAAACAATGGCGTGTCCAGCGGGGTGGCCTGGGGGGGCACAGGCCACCCCCCAAACCAGACTGGCCACCCCAGGTGCCACCCCAAAGGCAAAACAATAAAATTCAATCAAATATCAAATGTCCGATTATGTTTTCACGGTGACGCTCAGATATCCGAGTGTAAGTGAATGCAGCATCGCTTCTGCGCTATGCGCATCACGTTAGCAAAGGTAGGAGAGCCAAGCGCGAAAGATGGCACTGCAGGAAACAATTTTTCGGTGAAAGAAAATGAGGACAGAATAAATGTCCCGGTAAGTAATATCAAGTTTGTTGAGTTTAGTAAACTTCGGTGAAATTAGAATACCAAGGAAAAAATAACACTTAAAGAATTATTGCAGCTGTGGAATATTTCAGACAGTATGCTACTGAGGGCAGCTAACATAAGAGTTATGAGTTATAAGATATAATCTAAGTCGTAACATTGCTGTATGGAGCTGCAGATTTGGTTGCAGGTTAACATAGCTGGACTGGCCATCGGGCATACCGGGCATATCCCCAGTGACTTATTTTTTATTTTTTTTTGTAATGGCATGAACAATGAGAGGTGGTGGATTGGCCAGATGCAGGTCGATGTGTAGAAATAACTCCGTTGTTTGGTGGTGGCTATGACGGGGGTTCCACAGAGGCAACAGGTGGATGAGGGAAGGGGAGGCAGGAGGAGAGACCCGAAGCAGCCACCAGTCCGAGTGTCAGGTGAACTGAACTTCAGGTAAGAAGTTATGACCTGCAGTCTATCTGGGTCAGATATAAACCAAGTTTAGGTGGAGTTTATTTTCATGTTGCTGACTTTTTACTGTCAGTTACAATAACTCATACTGCGTTCTAGCCAGTTTGACGGAGTTTTTATACAGCTGGGTGGGTGCTATGATGTTACTGATAGTGAACTTTATTTTATTCATAAGGTTAGTAGAGTTGCCAACGGCTCCTTAAAAAAATGGAGTGGTCCCTCATTCAGAGAAAATATTACGCGTTTCGTATTGAGCTGAGAAGAGACGCAGTTTGTCCCGGACTTTAGCTAGAATGGAAAAAAGACACAAAGCTGGATTTATTCTGTCTTTATGCTGCACAGCTGCCTCTTCTTCTCTCATTCTCTCCCCCTCCCTCTCCTGTTGCTACTTCAATCATGAAACTGATCAATGATCAGCTGATCGGCTTTTCTCTCTTGTTTATCGCCCACTTTGCGCCAGAAAGAGGAAACCAGCAGATGTTGCGCTAAACAACAGCAGCACGTTTAAGCTTGATCGGCTGTTGTTAGAATGTATTTAATATTAATTTCTAGTATCAGCTGATGTTTGCTGGAGCCACAGCTGTAAAGCTGCTGGTCATGATGTCTGTTTAGATATGTGGTGAGAGGGAAACATGAAGATGAAACCAGGAGATGTCCTTACTGAATCATCAGAGCTGAACAGGTGATGGAGAAACAGGTTTACCTTTTAGGTGACATGAATGAGTTGAAGGGAAGTTATGAACTGTTTCTGAGAGACAAATAACACCAGGATCCTTTTTTATGTAGCTGACAGCTGGTAACTGTGCAGGGGCGGGTCTAGCAAAGTTTTGCCAGGGGGCCAGGTAGGGCATTAACAGGGAAAGGTGGGCACAAAGAAATACTTTTCTTTCTTATTCTCATTTAAAATACCTAGTTTTTATTAAATAATTATCTAAATCTTACAACCAAAGTTTTTATCTGACGTAAAATGTATAGAAATCATACATATACCAACAAGACTGTACATCACTGTCACAACAGGGTTTGTTTTCAGTCAAAGTCTTTATGGCTTTACTACCTGGTGGGTCGGTCTGTAGTAAAAATGCCCAATTTTTTTGTCCCAGTCCAGCCCTGCAGGTTAATACTGGCAGTGTCACCATGCCAGCTGACTGTATTTCATCATCAGCCAGTGTTGTTCTTGATCAATATTACCAAAGTTTACCATAAGGCAGCATAGAAAGTATTTACTTGCTTTCAGGTTTTATTCAAATGTTAGTCTTTTCAGTTGTTTCTCCACTTTTTTCCTGTTTCAAAATCAAACACCAGTTTGTGAGAAGATTATCTTCTTTTTTTAACAGGCAGATAAAGTTTTGCATTGGCATTGGCTAATTTGTCAATTGTTTGTTACAAATGTTCGTATTTTAATTTTCAAAAATGTTTTTGCCCAAAACATATGTGCACTATATGTCAGTAAAAATACTATGCAAATATTGCTGTCCTTGAATGCTGAGTAAACACTGACAAAGCACTGATTGTATCTCTTGTACTTTATCAACGCAGTATCTAAAAACTTTGCACCGTAGTGGTTAAAATCTCATTCTAATAAGAGTTAAAAGTGCATTTGGTTATTAGGTTTATAGGATTATTGAATTATGGTTAAGGGTTGGTAGAATTTTTTTTTAAAACATTATCTGCCAATTAAATCTGCCACCCTTCTCCAAATCTGTGCCCCTACCTGGCCCCCCCAACAAAAATTTTCTAGACACGCCACTGCTCTCAAAGGCGGGCACGCTGCTTCCTCCTACAGTTGCTCGTGATGAAGAGGAGCCCGAACAACTTACAGCCATTTGTATTTTGGACGTTTGACTTTGAGTCTCGGTAAAGATGAGACTTCAGCCCCGAGCGTGTGTTCCTGAAGGTTTAGTCGAGGAAGTCCTCTGCAGATTGGTCGGGAACTTCCTGCACGGGCCAACCAGTCAGCTCAGACTTTTAACACCCGCCCTCCTTCACTCTCAGTACCAGTGACAGTTTCTTCGTTACTGCCAGCTTCCTGTCAGGCTGATGCTCATTGGCTAACGCTCACACGCTGGTCTCCGATCAGTCTGAGGCCGTCTCCTCCTGACGCGCCCGGCACGGCTCGACGGTTTGACCTCGTCAGCGGTCAGAACGTTCGTAGAAAGCCGGTGCGAGCTGGCCTGGACGGCTAAGCTCAGTTTTAATGTAGGGTTGCAGTTTGTTTTTAAACGTATTTCTGTGGTTTTGAACTTTTCTGATGGTGTTTTGGGGTCTGAGTGAATATAAAATGCCGCTGTGAGAGCTGTGCTCGTCTGATGTTGGCGTTTTTCTGCAGACAGCTTGATGAAACTCAGCTGATGGGTTTGTTTTCATGAGTGAAGAACTACAACATGACAAATGTGCCTGTTTTCTCTTTTTCAGACGATTTGGCGAGTAAAGCAAACATCATCATCGACCCCGCGGAGATCCAGGCCACGTCCATGGACGACCTGGACGAGGACGACGAGAGCGGAGCTGCTCAGGTGATGTGGTGATGTCATTTGTTTGTGTGTCACCGAGTAAACAGTATGTGTAAAAGTACACATGAGTACTTCCAGATATTGAAATAAAACGATGGAACATGTAAACGTTATGAAGAGCGAGTGCACGGCGATGGATTCAACACGTTCTGCCGCCATTAAAAACCATGAAACATTTTTATGGCGTGCACGCTCTGAGTTGGAGAGCTGATCTAACGGCGCCGGTGACGGCACGCCCGCTTTGTCTAAGCCTGCGCCCGCACCTGTTTCTGTGGGCTGAGCCGCTCTGAAGACGACATGCTGCAAAATGTTGGCGTGGCGAGACCAGAACCAGCTGACGGGTGGCTCTGCAGGGCGTGCAGAGGCGTGGCAGCTGCAGATGTGAAGCACAGCTGGCTGCGTCTGACGGAGAGCCTCGTCCATGTTTCTCTCAGGCTGCTTCCATTTGTCTTCATTGTTCCCGTTCACTGATCGTGGTTTTAATCCGTACTGCTTTAAGCCCCTCCCCCGATTGGCTGCCCTAGCTGAAACTGTGGGTTAGACAGGAAGTGAGGTAAAACGTATCCACTCGTTTTTTAAAGAACAAGCTTTAAAAAATTATCCTCACTGATGTTTAATATCCATAGTTTCTAAATGTGTGACCAAACATCTGTGCAGACAGCTGTGACCTCTGACCTCCTGATCCTCTGACATCACTTTTTTTTTTTTCCGTCTGACCACAGAGGCTGCCCGGGGCCGTGGCGATGGGCGGAGCTCTGGCGAGGCCCAGCTGGTTGAGTTCTCCCACTTTGGGTCGGGCCAACCGCTTCTTGAGCACGGCCGCCGTCAGCCTGATGACCCCCAGGCGACCCCTGAGTCAGCCGGAGAAGGTGAAGGTCCGAACGCTCGCCGTGGAGCAGCGCACCGAGGAGGACAGTGAGTACAACTCGCTCCTGCTACGGAACTCACGGGCATCAGCCCCGTTTGCTCAGAGCTTCTCCTGCGTTTGAAAATACGAAGCAGGTCTATGTGGCAGTGCGTGGCGCCCCCTGCTGGCAGCAGGAGGTCAGTGATTTGTCAGGAAGTTTGCTTTTACAGGCGTGATGAACAGCCACACAGGGGATCACTTCCGCATTTGCTCGCTTTGCGTGGAGCTTTTAGGAAGTGAGAATCAGAATTTAATTGTGTGAGGTTCACCTAGGCGTCAACGTGACGAGCGAGTCACTTCCTCTGTGGATGTATGGCGTCATTTTTGTGCCACTATTCTGAGCGCACGTAAAAAGGTTTGCAGGTGCAAGTGTTGCATTTTGAGGAGAAATTTCTTTTGAGCGAAGAAAATTCATTCCTGCGTGCAAAGAAATAATTTCAGTGTTTGCTATCTCACACACACACACACACACACACACACACACACACACACACACACACACACACACACACCAGCAGCCCCTCTCGCTCAGATTTTGCATTTGTGGTGCAATGACACCGGCGTGCAGGAGACGAGCAAAGTGAGAGAAGGGCCCGAGCCGTGATCGCTGCAGGAAAACGTCTGCGCTTCCATCTTTCAGTTGGAGTCTGCGTGTTGTTCCACTTCATCCTCCAATCGAAGGTAGTGATAAATGTTCAGCCATGCTCTCCTTTCTGCACCCAGCACAGTAATCAGAGTAATCAGAGTAAGCATGGTGATGGCAGGAAACAAAGCAGCAGAGGAATCTGCCAGGTAAAATATCAGGAAGTACTTTGTCAGTGACAGTGTTGGAGACGTTTGAGAAGAAGTGATTGGTTCCTGCGTTCTGGTTCTGGATGGTGGGACAGAGCGTGGATGGAGGTGGATCGATCCCTCGCGATGTCCACCAGTGTGTTTCATACCACGTGCTTTCAGCCCGGCGTGTTCAGCTTTATGAGGTATTCGTGTGCTGGGAGCTTTAATTGGGTCACTTCCTGTTGGGGTGTGTCAGGTGTCCTGTTGATTTCACATCATTATTTTTCACTGTTGGCCCAGACTAAGTTGGTCTCTGGTTGTTTCCTTCATTAGTCAAATGAGGCGCTCGTGCCTGATTGGCCGGTTAGACACAGCGTGAAGTTGGCGTGGAGCCAGTTATCATCGCCTGAGTCTTTGGGTGGAAGTGCCACAGCTGTAAAAATCTCTTGCCTTTTTTAACCATTTCCTGTTTCTCTGCAACCTGAAGTCGAGGGAAGTCATGGCAACGACGGCCTGTTGCTGGGGCGACCGCTCGAGGAGCCCGATCAACAAATTGCAGACAAGTCGCTGCTGGAGATCGTGGACGGGATCGTGATGATGTACAACCTGAGTGTCCATCAGCAGCTGGGGAAGGTGAGTGTGTGTGTGTGTGTGCGTGTGTGTGTGCGCGCGTGTGTGTGCGTGTGTGTGTGTGTGTGTGTGCGTGTGTGTGTGCGCGCGTGTGTGCGCGTGTGTGTGCGTGTGCGTGTGTGTGTGCGCGCGTGTGTGCGCGTGCGCGTGTGTGTGCGTGCGTGTGTGTGTGCGCACGTCTGTGGTGTCTGCGATGAAGACCAGCGAGCACGTCATGGCCGTGCCTTAAACGAAGTGCTGAAGCAAAGAATGTGTCTAGAATTTTTTCTAATCGAATTATTCGAAACACACGATGAACCGTTGCAGCCCTAACTATATGCTTTAAAGGAAAGTTTGAAGTCTAATCTTGAAAGTAGAGATAGTGTCTGTCTCCTGAATCCAAACTGGAAGCTGGTTCCACAGAAGAGGGGCCTGAAAACTGAAGGCTCTGCCTCCCATTCTACTTTTAAATACTCTAGGAACAACAAGTAGGCCTGCAGAGCGAGAGCGAAGTGCTCTAATAGGCTGATATGGTACTACAAGGTCATTAAGATAAGATGGGGCCTGATTATTTAAGACCTTGTATGTGAGGAGCAGGATTTTGAATTCTGGATTTAACAGGAAGCCAAAACAGGAGAAATCTGCTCTCTCTTTCTAGTCCCTGTCAGGACTCTTGCTGCAGCATTTTGGATCAGCTGAAGGCTTTTCAGGGAGTTTTTTGGACGTCCTGATAATAATGAATTACAGTCGTCCAGCCTGGAAGTAATAAATGCATGAACTAGTTTTTCAGCGTCACTCTGAGACAGGATGTTTCTAACTTTAGAGATGTTGCACAAATGGAAGAAAGCAGTCTTACATATTTGTTTAATATGTGCGTTGAAGGACATGTCCTGGTCAAAAATGACTCCAAGGTTCCTCACAGCGTTACTGGAGGCCAAGGTAATGCCATCCAGAGTAAGAATCTGGTTAGATACCATATTTCTAAGATTTTCAGGGCCGAGTACAATAACCTCAGTTTGATCTGAATTAAGAAGCAGAAAGTTAGCGGCCATCCAGGTCTTTATGTCTTTAAGACATTCCTGCAGTTTAACTCATTGGTGTGTGTTATCTGGCTTCATGGACAGATAGAGCTGGGTGTCATCTGCATAGCAGTGTAAATGTATGCTATGTCTTCTAATGATGCTGCCTAAGGGAAGCATGTATAATGTAAACAGAACTGGTCCTAGCACTGAACCCTGTGGAACTCTGCTGTAAAGGTTAATGCTGCATATTTTATTCCTGTGACTTTCTCTGCAGCTGGTTTTGTCTGCAGGTGGAAAAACTCCCACAGTGAGTTCATCCTTTGGTTTGGTGCTCATCACGCTCCAGTTGGTCACATCACTGTTAACAATCCCTTCTTGTTTTAAACTTCTATATTTAAAACTTGCTGAAGTATCTGTGGGCGGTCCTGACCTTTAGCTGCATCCACCTTTCTCTCGGGTGGGTTGACCCGAAGCAGCTGTGCTCAGAGCGCTGTGATTTGTGTGTCTGGTTTTATTTTTACGTTTTTATTCGAGGTGTCTGAATAACGTGTCTGTGCGCATTAAAGCGAAGCACTCCGAGTCCTCTGGTCAAACACGGGCGCCTCGCTGAGCCTGAAGGTTTTTTCTACTCTGCGATTGGCTCATCCTCCCCACACTAACGCTGTGCGACCTCTGACCCCTGTCTCATTTAAAAGCGCCTCTGAGTCTGTAACGTGTGCGTTTCCATCACGTAGCTGCTGCGTGGTCAGACTCTAATGACGAGTTTTCATGGTCGCTGTGACAATCAGCCAATTAGATCGCTCGTGCCTCCAGTGTTTTTCTCAGCAGCGTGCTAACATGTGTCTCTCCTCTCAGATGGTGGTGGTGTCGGACGACGTCCATGAGTACGCCGTGGCGCTGAAGGATACGGAGGAGAAGATCGCCCGCTGCCCCGCCAGAGTGAGTGCCACCGCCGCCTCAGCTGGACATCAGGGCGAGTTTTAGAAGCAGTGCTTGGTCTGAGTGACCCTCATCACTCAGGTCACTCAGACCAAGGCTCAGATTGGTGAGGTGGGTGGGGTCAGCAGTGGGACCTGATTGGCTGATTGACCGAGTCAGACAGCTTTAGACAGATTATCACTGCAGTGGGAGAGAGGAGCTCAGGAGGTTCATGGATGCTGGGAGACGGAGGCAGATGATTGGCTGTGGCGCCCCCTGTGGGAGAAAGACCTTTGTTGCAGGCTAACAAAAACGACTGCTTAGCTTTGGATTCATGGTTTACAGAGCCTCTGATTTTCCTCGACAGCAGGTGTCCGTGTGTCTGCTCTCTGTCTGACATGAGATCACTTCTGATTGGATCACGTCCAACGACACGAACGATAGAACAAAAGAGCATCTCTCAGTGAAAGGGGGGATGGCTCGGTTAACGCGCCCCTCCACCCCTCACTGGGGCGACGCATTCCCACCAACAGGCCCTCATTTTCTGCCACGCTTCGTGTTTTCACGTCGTTCTCTCTGCAGGATTTCTTTATTGATGTTCGCTGTAGTTATTAAACTCAAATGTGTTGAAGTGAGACTCATGCTCAGGCTTTATTCAGGTCACAGGCCTCCTCTGGTTTCCCACTGAATCTAGAAACCCTCGTTTAAACGCCGCTGTTGGTCCGTCCTCATTAATAAATCTGACGCACTGCTTTTTGTTTGTCGGAGCTCTTCTCGAGGTAATTGGCCGCGCTGCTGTCAGCCCGTCGTGATGCAGAAGCTCCTCTCATTAGTGCCGCGGAGTAAACTCGCTCTCTGAAGGCAGACGGGAAGAGTCGGAGGAGCGCCCCCATCAGGAGCGATGCATCCTGCGATCGGCGAGGGCCTCAGTCAGGCCGTGTATGTCCTCGTTAACTGCAGGGAACCAGAAACCTGCAGCGTGCACATCATGTCAGATCAGAGGCACACGTACCTGCTCACATCACCTGGGAGCGTCTCCGCTCCTGCGGTCCAGGGAATAACGGAGTAACCGAACGCGGCACGGACGCTCGGCTGCTTAATGATCGCGTGTCTGTTTCAGAGGGCCGACATCCTGGAGGAGCTCCAGAAGAGCCAGAAGGTTTTTGCGGAGAAGCTGAACCACCTGAGCAGGAGGCTGGCCTGGATCAACGCCACCATCTACTCCAAGGTGAGCAGGCCGCTCCGCCCGCTGTGCATCCGCATTAAATGGTGGATTTTGTGTTGTTTCTGAGCTGTGTGCTGCTGCTGTCTCCAGGAGAAGATGCTGGACATCTACTGGCTGCTGTGTGTCTGCATCCGCACCATCGAGCACGCCGACAACACCGGCTCTCTGTTCGCCTTCACATCAGAGTTCTACCTCAACGTCGCCATGAACGCGTACAGCGCCCTGAAGAACTACTTCAGCCCGGCTAACGGCATGGACGAGCTGCCCGGTAAGCACCGCGAACCATCAGCCCACCCAGCCTGCAGGTGATGTTTGACCTGAGGCAGGTCGTTGAACGGGCGGGGCGCGCTTCATCAGGGTTGTTATGGAAGACAGTTGGAAGATTTATTTTTTTGTATTAGTCTTTGCTGTGAAGCCAAGCGAGCGTTCCCTTTTCCACCTCACCTGTCGAAGGTGTCTGCAGGTGCACCTGCGCGAGTCGTGGTCCAGCTGTGCTTCAGTGTTTGATCCTGTTTTAGGTTAACGCCGTTTCTGTGACGTCGGGTTTTTGTTTCCCGTCTCGTGTTTGTGTGTTTAAACGATGCTTGCGCTGAAAGTCTCCCCACAGCATCGCACCTCCACAGCCTGCACCGCTCACACAGGCGGGCTGGTTGTGTTCTCCCCACCTCTGAGCCGACCACGTCGCAGCAGACGTAAGGAGACGTCCAGATTGGTCGGTTTGTTTTTTCTGTTCTTAGCTTCAGGAGTGAGACGGCGTGATCTGCTGCTGTTCTTCTGCGCACCTTGGTTATAACGAGTTGTTATTTTATTGGTTATCGATTAGCTGTTATTTCTTTTGACTTCCTGTCAGCTCGAAGCAGTCTGCCCTTCTCCTCTGACCTCAGCAGGGCGTTTCCTGAACTCTAGAGCAGGCGTGTCAACTGTACGAGATGATTTCATCTGTCAGTCGTTAACGGGCCGCCGGTATGTGGGAGCCGGACCTTCAGCCCTACTGGGAACCCATGCAGACAGGGCGGCGCAGTATTTTGATTTTGATGGGCACACCATGTGGCCATTCACGCGCAATGACACCATCATCTGTGAAAGAAGAGGGCAAAGCTTCTTTAGCAGCAGTAGTAGCAGATGAAATGGGCTTTGTGATGAGATGCTTCATCGATTCATTTGTTAGTACTTGAAGACACTTCCATCCTCGATAAAGCCGACTCGAGGTCACTGAGGTCATACGGTCTCATTTTAGCTGGTTTGACGTTTGCGTTACTTGATGAAGTGGACGGACTTTTACTATTATTTTATTAATATTTGTAGTAATTAGCTCGACCCCGGATGATGCACGTGTATTTACGAGCCACTACGAGTTTTCGTGGACCTCCAATCTGTGGCTTGCAGACCCCTGGGGGTCCGTGAACCCCAGTTTGAGAGCCAATGGTCTAAATGAGCCTCACAGGCCTGAATGTGTGTTTGACGCCGTTTATAATCATTATAACTACAGACTCTGCTGCTCATCACAAACAAGCACAAGCAGACTTTTTACACACACAGACACACACACACACACACACAGACACACGCACAGACGCGCACAGACACACACAGACGCACGCACACGCACAGACACAGACACACGCACAGACGCGCACAGACACACACAGACGCACGCACACGCACAGACACAGACACACGCACTGACACACACTGACACACACACACACACACACACACAGACACACACACACACACTGACACACACAGACACAGACACACGCACTGACACACACTGACACACACACACACACACAGACACACACACACACACACACACTGACACACAGACACACACACACACAGACTGACACACACACAGACGCACACAGACACACGCACAGACACACAGACGCACACACACACAGACACACATGCACAGACACACACTGACACACACTGACACACACACTGACACACACACACACACACACACACACACACACACACACACACAGACAGACACAGACACACACACACACAGACAGACACACAGACACACAGACACACAGACTGACACACACACAGACGCACACAGACACACGCACAGACACACAGACGCACACACACACAGACACACATGCACAGACACACACTGACACACACTGACACACACACTGACACACACACACACACACACACACAGACAGACACAGACACACACAGACAGACACACAGACACACAGACACACACACACACAGACAGACACACACACACACACAGACAGACACACACAGACAGACACACACACACAGACAGACACACACACACACACACACACACACACACACACACACAGACAGACACACACAGACACACACACACAGACAGACTGACACACACACAGACTGACACACACTGACACACACACACACTGACACACACACAGACACAGACGCACGCACAGACACACGCGCACACAGACAGACACACAGACACACAGACAGACACACACACACACAGACAGACACACAGACACACAGACACACACACACACACACACACACAGACACACACACACACACAGACACACACACACACACACAGACTGACACACACACACACACACACTGACACACACACACACTGACACACACACACACACAGACGCACGCACAGACACACGCACTTTATTTTATCTTTCTCCCTCAGGCTACGAGGAAACTCTGACTCAGCTCGCTGCCATCCTCGCGAAGCACTTTGCAGATCCACGCATCGTTGGGACAGGTAACACACACACACACACACACACACACACACACACACATAACATTTTTCTGTCTCGGGGAGATTTTCAATAAAGATGTGACAGATTAAAGGAAAACCCTGACCTTGGCACCACTTCATAAAAATGGGTCACGCCTCACAGTTTTCATCCAATCATAGCGAGCCAGAACAGGTCCACCTTTGATTCTAGTTGAGTAAAGAGCAGCTGGAATCGGCAGTCTCCTCTTCTGAGATCACTTTTATTCATGTGTCCGACTCTCTGCGGTCCTGCTGCCCTCGCAGTGCAGAGCGGGACACTAAGCTTCATTTCTAATTAAAGACACGCCTCCACTGGCCTGGAGGGCGCTCTCCTTCTTGACCTCTTCAGTTCTTACTAAGACTGTTTAGAATAAAACCTTATTTCTATAAAGTGAGGCCAGTTGTAACAAGCTTAGCTTCACTGCATGTTGCTGGTGTCTCCACCCACAGGGTGGTGTGGGTCTGTGCAGCACTCTCAGGTGGAGCACACACCTGACCCTTTAGGACGGCTTTTCCTTTAATCTGTCCCGGTCTGCGTGTCCTTCTCTGTGCTCGTCATTAGGGCTGGGCCATATTATACCGTTCACGGTAATACCGGTATAATGTTAGGCAACGATAGGAAAATGAAATATCGCGATAGAATACGAGTAAAACGCGCATGCGCAGTGTCTTTGTTTTCATACGCACATGGCCGATTGTTGAGTGAAACAGATGAACCAGAATTGGTTTGTAAAAATGGTGCAACTTCCGTGATGTGGAACTGGTTTGGTGTTTGTCCGTCAGATACACGACAAAGCACATTTTTTTGCAGAACATGCAAGCGGCCGTTGTTATTGTCGTATTTGTCGGACTAAGATGCTCTTAAATCTGGGAGTAATCTGGGTCCTAAACTCCGTATACTTCAGGTCAAACAACACTGCAGCATCACTGAGAGTTAAAAACTGTCTAAATTCTTTCATCTTTAATAAAACGATCAGCATTGCTGCTTTACCAGGTGTAACTATGAAGTTTAACTTCCAGGCATCCATGAAAACAAAATTTATTACATTTAACGGAGTTAGAAGTTAGCAGGAAGCTAGCGGAAGTTAGCTCGCTAGTTTCGCTAGTTACCTAAGCATGATATAGCATGTTCTGACGGAGAGATTTCTGAAAAAAATCAAACGTACAGCTCTGCTATCACTTCCAACATAAATGAAGACAGGAAACTAAACAGCAGTGACGTTTGTAGGGTTACTGAAGTTGGGCTAGCTGGTATATAAGGATGTGCTACGTGATCGCTAGCGACACAGCTATGTTAGCATAACATAAACAGTGAAGCTGGAGGACGAACACTAACACTTTTCCACTTATAAAAGTTAACGTGAAGGTTCTTCATGGTTAGAGACAAATGCAATCGCATGGCAGGATGCTGTAAACGGACCAAACTTCAGTCAGGAGAACAACTGAGATAATCCATCCACAATACGAGGTTAGTCATTCATATACTGCAACAACATGGGAATAGAGCAGCTGCCAGAGAATTCAACATTAATGAATCAATGGTACAGAAGTGGAGGAAGCAAGAAGAATGAGTTTAATAAAGTTTGATTTATCTGACTGCTTTGTTTCGCTTAATGTGCCTTATAATCCCGTGCACCTTATGGTGCGAAAAATACGTACTGCACACTGCAGTTTAATGTTGCAAAGCACCTCTTTTTAACTTCAGTGGATATTATACATGGTTATGCTCAGGATATGTCAGCCCATTTCTACTGGAAATGCCTTTTGGTTAAACTTTCAGCAAGCAATTTGCATTTGCACTGTTACATTTTTATAAAGCTTTAATGTACATAAAAACCAGCTTCTTGTTTAAGTGAAAATAAATGGAAGGTTGTCTTTTTGCGCGAGTAATGTTGTGGAGTTGTATTTTGTTTCGCATCAATTATATCGTCAGTTATATCGTCATCGCAAATTTTCAAATATATATCGTGATAAATATTTTTGGCCATATCGCCCTGCTCTACTCGTGTTTGTCTTTTAGTGCAGATCAGCTCCAGTCAGAGGAAGCTAGCCCCTCTGTGCAGCAGCGCCCCCTGCTGGGTGGTCAACACTTACTCCACCCACCCACTCCTGGACCTCCACCTCCTCCAGCTGTTCTGTGGGTTCTGTAATCTCCAGCTGTGTGTGCTGGGCCTCCTGGTCAGATGCTGAACCTCCTCCACTGCCTCCCTTCCATATAGAGGAGCAGCGGCTCTCCTCTGAGCCCCTCACTATCTCTTGTGTATGAATGACCACCTTACAGGGGTGGAGATGTTTGCATGTTGGCCAGAACTGTAGGAGGGTGTCGTGTGAGCAGGTCACATGGGTCCCACCCACAGTCAAAGGTTCCTGATCCTCTTGGTGTAATCCAGAGAGCTGATCTGGATCCAGGCTGAGGACGGAACATTTAGCCTCGGTTTGTGACCCGTCGCCTGGAAACGGCTGATGGATGGCGTCGACACCGCCCGCCCGGGGATGTGTGAATGTGATAACTTGAACGAGGTGACGTAGCAGCTTCACATTCATACCGAACGTGCATCTACGAGGAGACGGAGGGCGAGCACTGGAGCCCACCATAACTAATGAACCGAATCCCCCGAGGACCGCGGGACGCCTCGCAGCAGAAATGATGAGCTCAGCAGTTCCATCCATCATCTGAGATAAAACGCCGTGCGGGGAAATCCGGCCTCGAGCGGTCTGGTCCAAACGGCGAGGCGGGACCTGTTAATTATGAAGTCCTGCTGGAGGACAGCGGAGGAGACTGAGTGGATGTAATGGCTTAGATGCGCCTCACTGCCATTTTTAATGAGGAGACTGAAGATGAGGAGGAGGAAGGGTAGAGGATGGGAAAGTGAGAGCCTGCTGATAACAGTGTGTCATTAGAAAGGTGTAACTGATCGTGTGTGTGAGACCGACCTGGAAGCAAACAGCAGGGGGCGCTGCTGCACACGCGCAGTAAAGCTGTTTTCCTGCTGCAATGTTTATTTTTCCAGCTGTCTTTGAATCTCTGATCTGCTCTCTCTCCACAGATATCAAAGACTCTCTGATGCAGGCGCTGGCCAGCTACGTCTGTTACCCACAATCCCTCAGGGCTGTGGAGAGGATCCCGGAGGAGCAGTGAGTCTGGTTTGATTGTTTTCCAGAAAAACCTTCAGGGTGACTGAGCTGCTGCTCTTCAGTGATCAGTAAACACTTACTCACCCATCCCACCTGGACAGGTGGCCAGTCCATCGCGGGTGACGCACACTCGCCACTCACTCTCTCACCTGCAGTCAGTTAAGCTAACGAGCGCGTGCTTGGCGTGTGGGAGGAAACCTGCGACCTTGGGGAGACGCTTCCTGCTGTGAGCCGATGGTGCTAACCGCTACTCCACCGAGAGGGGCGGCCGTGAGCTCATGTCCTGCAGCGGTCCAATCCCGTGGCTCCAGTTGTCTTTGAACCGACCAATCAGCATGCCACATTAAATACCAGCGGCTCCCCTCCTGTGTGAATTCGGACGCAGCGCTCGAGTCTTTGCGATGAGACGCATTTAAAATAGAAAGTCTAAATCTGCTAATGGTGGATTCTTATTGGCTGGCAGCATTTAAGGCTGTTAGAGGGTTTAATAAAGCCACGCTGTGCCCTCTGTAACATGCTGGAGTTTGTGGGGTGGTGTAGTTGGATCCATGCACTACACCCACTCTGAGAGCTGTTTTCATCTGACCTCTGACCCTGAAACCTGCCGGCAGGGTTCAAACATCAGGGCGGGACCAGCAGCGGGGCGTCGGCAGCGACGGCGGGCAGTCTGATGTGAATAACAGCTGCGCTCACAAACGGAGCTCCTGAAGGGATTGATGTCATGTGGTGTCAGCTCGCCACAGCTGATGGATCAACGTGTGTCCGGCGTGCAGCTCGTGATGAGCGGCCTAGTTTGTCTCCTTACACTAAACGACACACGGCATCGTTTCTGAGCATCAGTCAGGATTAAACGTCCCTCAGCTCTGTCTGCTCACAGGGAAGTTGCACGATGCGTGCCGCCGCTTCCTCCCTCGGTCCACGCCCTCGGGCTGTGTGTTAGTCCTCTCCACGTGTAGCACGCTCGCACTCTGACAGCTGGGTGAGAAGTGGGTGCATTGTTTTTATTGTTTGTGCCTTTTTAGCTGCTGTAATCGAGCCTGATGTGCGAGCCGAGCCAGAGCTCTGCTCACTCAACGTCTGCGGTGACGTTAGCAGCATCAGAGCAGCTGTTCAGCTGTCATGGAAACAGCTGCTCCCACTGAAATGATGTTTATGTGTCGGAGCTGACAGGAAGTGACGTGTTGATGCTCACCTGTCTGATTCCAGGCGAGTGGCCATGATGAAGAACCTGCTGGCTCCGTACGAGCAGAGACCCTGGGCCCAGACCAACTGGATCCTGGTCAGACTGTGGAGGGTGAGACAGACACACACACACACACACACACACACACACACACACACACACACACACTCCTAACAGGCCAATATCCAAACTGCCTTTTATATAGAAGGTTTTAGAAAACATAGTAGTAGAACAACTTAACTGCATTTTTATCCAGGAAACAGTTATGGACACTTTCCAGTCTGGTTTTTGTAAATTACATCCCACTGAAACGGCCTCCCTTACAGTATCCACTGATGTCTTGATGGCAGCAGACTCTGGAGAGGACGCAGTGCTGGTCCTGCTGGATCTCAGCTCTGCTTTTGATGCTGTAGATCACAGCATCCTGATAAACAGACTCGAGAACTTGTTTGGGATTACTGCTGTTGTTTTAAAATGTCATATTTGTGTGAGAGATCTTTTACTGTTCATGAATCGTGGAGCCTCAGGGACCTGTCCTGGGTCCAGTTCTAGTTCTGCTTTATATATTCCCCCCGAGCCAAATTATTAAGCGCTATAAAAATATCTCCTATCATCTCTATGCTGATGACATCCAACTGTACTGTTCCTTCAGGATTTCTGACTTTTATAAATTGTCTAATTGAAGTCATTGGTTGACAGAAATCAACCAGCGGTTAAATGACAATTCCCTCCAACTAAACTCTGATAAGACAGAAACTCAGCGTATCAGCTTCTTAGACCCTCCTGTAAAATCGAGCCTCAGAAACCTCGAGCCTCAGAAACCTCGGTGCCATGTCTGACAGCTCGCTGTCGCTCGAGCAGCCGGTCCGAAACTGTTTTTATCATTTACTGAATGTTTCTAAACTCAGACTAATGGAGTCAAAGCCTGAACTTGAGGTGATTATTCGTGCTTTTACTTCCTCTCGGTTAGACTACTGTAACCTTTTACTTGTTTTAACAAATCAGCCTTAAATCAGTCTCGTGTTACTCCAGTTTTAGCTTCCCTTCACTGGTTGCCTGTAAGTTTTAGGTTTGATTTTAAAATTTTAGCTGTAACCTTTAGAGCAGGTCTGATAAATATTGGAGACCATGTAGGGCCCTGCATGGTCTCCAATATTTATCAGACCTGCTGACACGGCACTCATCTTCTCGAGCTTTACGGTCATTAGATCAGAGGCGCTGGTGGCAGCGCCCCACGGCTGTGGAGTCTCTCCCACGGTCTCTACGCTGCACGGACTCATTGTTTTAAAAAACAGCTGCAGACATTTTTATTTAGAAAAGCATTTTATTAATTTCCTCTTATGTTGTTTTATATTTCCATTTCTTGTGTGTTAAAGCACTTTGTGGTTTTTATCTGTGAAAAGCGCTATAAATCAATTTTACTTGCTCAGCTGTTATGAGCAGGTGCTGCGATCCTGCCGTCAGCTCTGGGCCACGGTGAAGTCTGTTCATGCAGCACATTTAAAAGAAGCAGAGCTTCACAGGAAGCCGACAACAGAACAGTATCTTTACAGGATGACGAGGTTGAGCTCGAGGCCAGAGAGTCGGAGTGAGACTGGAGCAAAAGTAGAAGCAGCTCCTGTATGAAGGGCAACAGCTGAAAGAACTGAAGGTGTTTACTGAGGAGCAGCAGACCGCAGTGTTCAGACTAATGCACCAACACATTCAGTCTCTATAGGAATCCTCCACGAAATGAAGCTCGCAAAGGGTTAACATGTTCACGCTGTCTTGCCTCAGGTGAAAGTGGAGCAGCGGCTGTCACCAATCACAGCCAAGCTTTGAACAGACTGACGGATGCACCGCCCTGAGTGGTCGAGAGAGGCCGGTCAGCACAAGCAGACATGGCGTCTTTCTTTAAGATGAAAATCAGCGTTTAACAGGTTCTTTAGGTCATCACGGCCGTTTAACAAAGATACAGTGACGTGTTCGGGCTTTTGCTCAGTATTTGTTGTCTAACACAAACATTTATTGATCGTTTATTGTTAATTAATCAGTGAAATCAGCACTGATGAAGTGTTAGTGCTGCAAGAAGTAAAGCAGCGTCTGGAAGATGATCAGCACTGATGCTTCAGCGATCATCTTCCAGACGCTCCAGTGTTTTTGCAGTTTGACTGAGAGAAGCTGTCTCCCTGCAGCTCTGCTGACCTTCATCCCTCTCTCTTCCTCAGGGTTGTGGTTTTGGCTACAGATACACTCGCCTCCCTCATCTGCTGAAAACCAAACCCGAGGATGCCAACCTGCCCAGTCTGCAGAGTAGGTGCTCTTTGCTGTTCTGTCTGTGCATGCCTGTCATCAGCTCCCGTCTCCTCCTCTTGGTTTGCAGCACGCTCCCGGTTCAGGTGCTCGCTCTTTCATGAATTTCCATAAATAAATTGAGGCGGCGGCCTCGTCTGCAGTTTATTTTTGCCGCAGCTCGCTGTGATTTACGGCTTTAATCATCAGCGTTTGTGGAGGTGAACGTCAGAAATGAATCACCAAAGTTGTGTGTGATGTTTGTGCCGAGATGAAGACTGACGTTTTATTTTAGGAAGCGGCTCTGCAGCGCTTCAGTGTTTGTGCTGAAAAACACAGACGGCCTCGACTCGCCGTCGACATCATGCAGAAACATCTGCTCTCAGAGTGAAGCGCTGCTCGGTCCTCGCACGCCGAGCTGTGGATCGTCACGTGGAGGCACTTTAGCAGCCCGTTCACGCCCTCTGATCCCGGCCTGCGGTGCTTTATGGGAGCGTCTGCATCCAAAAACACCTGCCCTGCACCCCCTCACTGACTCTGTGACGCTCCTCAGTGGGTTTTTAAAGAGCTCAGGGTGGAAAAATAAAAGCCAAATGCAATAAAACTGCTCGACACACTCAAATAACAACAGTGCAAAAAGGAAAGTAGCTCACTAAATTCTTTTAAAGGGGAAATTCATTCATTACTTTAGGTCAGTTATACACCAGCCTCTCTCCTGGACGTCTCCATACCTGCACAGGTGTTTTATCTGCACCGTCCAATCTTCGTCCTCTTCGTAGCTTCCCTCAGTTCCTCCTCCTCTTCACTGACTGTCTTGGATCTGTCTGCCTCACTCGGAGTGCTCCTTCCAGCTTCTCAGCGCACTCCCAAAGGACAGAATAGAGATTCAGTAGAGACAGAATAAACACAGAATAGAGACGGAGTGATAGAGCCACTGCCTCTTCTACGTCCAGCATGCCGACTACACTACGCTACGCCTCCCATCAGGTTTGGGCGCTCGTGTTTCCCAGTTTGTTATTCCTGCTGATGATCTGCTGGGTCAGCGTACAGAGCGCAGGCACAGAGCTCGAACCCCTCTCCTCGTCTCTAAAACTGAGGGATGGATGAGGGTGGTACACTGAGAGTGCAAACACCAGAGGTTAAAGATGAGTAATCGGTCAGACTCAGGGCGTGGCATGGGTCGGAGGGCGTGGCTGAAGTCAGAGGGCGTGGTAGTGACTGTGTCGTGAATATGAACTGGGACAGAAGCTCTGTCCGTGGTGCTGAATCCTGTTTGTGTCCCACCCGAGTCTTACTCCTGCACGGACGCTGACTTCTCTGTGCTTCTCCTTTGCATGCCTTTCAGGAGATCTGTCCATTGCTAGTTTCCAGAGTAAGTTCATCATTTCACCTCTCCCAGTGTTGTCCTCGCTGTCTCTGTCTCCTGCTCCCTTCCTTCTGCTCTCCTGAGCCTCCTGAGCCTGACTCAGCCAGAAGTGCACGTTGTACTTAATCTATAAACGACTCTCTGGTGGAACTCGGTCGATACTCAGCGTTTCAGGTTGGAGGCACAGCTGCCCCCGTTGAGGGTTTTTTTTCCTCTCCAGCTGATCTGAATCTTTGTCATTTTTTGCTTTAGATCAGGGGTGTCAAACATAAGGCCCAGGGGCCAGAATTGGCCCAGCAAAGACTCCAGTCTGTGGACAATTCTTGAAAGTTATTTCAGAGTCTGTTTCTTTTCTTGGTGATAAAGACCCACCGTTCAGGTGATTTAGTAATATAATAATAACAGTTATGGTAATATGTGTCGTTTTGGCTGCTGTTACAACCAAACTTCCCCTTGTGGGACAATTAAAGGATTATTCTATTCTATTCTATTCTATGTACTATAAGGTTTAAATAAAAAAAATAAAAAATTCCATTTATTTCACTGTTGACTTTAAAATAGATTACTGCCAAAAATGAGCAGAAAGGTTGTTTGGTAATCACAGGACAGTCGAGAGTTTGACTCGTTTCTTATCATCTGACAGGCAACAGGCATTCAAAGTGAGGCGTGCTCGCACGTCACAGGTTACACGTGTTGTTGAACGTCTTCACGCTGACGCGGCGCTCGCTGGTCTGGCCTGAGACCAAAGTGAGCTGTTTGTTTCCCGCAGCAGAAGAAGAGTTCGACATCCTGCTCTGGATACTTGGAGTCTGTCTCGCGTGATGTCCACATCGAGCTTTTTCCTTCGTTCTTCATTATGACTCATTACAGAAACTCTGTTGGATTGTTGTCTTACTGTGAGCTCATCTTTGGACGTCGTTCGGTGGAAAAACGGACAAGTATAAAAGGCGGAGGCGGTCTGGGTGGTGCTCATAATGCAGCTGCTGTGCGCTCGTGGCGGCTGCCTCGGTTTAAAGCTCGAGGCCTAATAGCTTCGTTTCATTGTTAGTTGGATTCATATTTGTGCTCCGTGTAAACGGCTCCGGCACTTTTTATTTTTTAGTTTCCTTCAGTCATAAGAAATCAAATCTGTAGCTGTGCTGATGGAGCCCAGAAAAACTCAGTAATCCCAGTAATAAATAGGACTGGGTATCGTCACTGGTTTCTAGAATCGATTCGATTTGAATCTGGGAAACTTTGCTTCAGACAGTCACAAATATTATAATTCAGATCACTACATATTTTTTCTTTTTAATAATAATAATAATAATAATAATAATAATAATAGCATAACAACATTGATAATTACAGAATTTTTTTAAAACAAACAAAAACAAAACAAAGAACTCAAAAAAAAAAAAAAAGTGAGGAAACCAGAAAACCCATCATGTGAACCCCTCCCACCATCCCCCCACCCCTTTACCCCTGTATGGCTCTCAGCCTCATCACATTCGTGTATCCAGACAGCCCATATTTACACCTCTCTATAGAAACTCTCATGCACAGGAATCAACACCCCCACGATAAAACTGCAGCATTCAGGGAGTCGAATCAGCAGGGCCCAACCGGGGATCAGCTCAAGGCAGACCCAGGCAGTACCACCGTCTTTGGACCTAACAGACCATCGAGATGGCGCAGATCCCCTCAGATCCCCCTTTGTGTTTATGTCTTCGTGCAGAATCGTGTTCCTGCTCTCATTTACTGTTTTGGTGGTTGTTTAAATTTTGTGAGGTTTAACCTGAGATTCTGGCGTTTTGGGCAAAATAAATTTATATTTAAAAAATCGATTCAGGATTTTAATGAATCGATATCACGTTATTCAAGCCAATCGATAAATTAATTATCAAAACCCGCCCCAGTAATAAACCTCAACTGGGACGCATCTCACAGCATCGTACTTGAGACTCAGCGGGTGTTTTTTGTTATATTGTTCAGAGGGCAGAGAGGATTGGATTTAATGACTCCACGGAGCTGCCGTCAGCTCCCGGAGGAGGCCGAAGCGCCAGAGAGCCGTCCTTCATCTATTTGCTGCCTCCTCCTCCTCTCCTCAGTGTTCCCTGCTCTCTTTGCCGTGTCCTTCCTCCTCCGTCCCTCCTCTGCGTGTCTGTGACCGTTTTCCCTCGGTGTCCCGTTTCCTTTCACTCATGTTTGCTTTGGTTTTGAAGAATATGACAGACATGTAGAATAGAATAGAGTAGAATAGAATAGGCCTTTATTGTCATTGTACATGCACATAGAGGAAACGGCGAGTGTCTGTAACGCTGTCCACACGGCGTCCTACACCTGCTGCTGCTGCCGGGGCGGGCCGGGCAGCGTCCGGTCCTCTGCTTTCTCTCTGCTCACCTGTCCTCTGTCATCTGATTGGTTCAGAGCCGTGCCCGTCGTTGCTGCTGCAGAGACACATGGCGGAGCTGCTCAGCATGGATAAAGACATGGCCGCCTCTTTCCTCAACAGCGTCCTGAACCAACTCAACTGGGCCTTCTCAGAGTTCATCGGCATGATCCAGGAGGTAAGAACAACCAGAGTCCCAGCAGGTGCGGGGGAGGACGCGCAGGACGCGGCGTTGAATAGAAGGTCCAGAAACACCAACTCTCATTATTTAAACATCAACAGAAACGACGAGTGCTTAAAAACCCTGAAATTCTCTCATTAGTATTCATGTCCCGTTACAGCATGTTTAATAATGTCTTTAATATTTATACTCAGTACCTCCGACTCACTTTATTAATTACTGATACTGAAGTAAAGTTTGATTGGAGCTCTTCATAAACGCAG